>NW_022146979.1:0-32528 GCF_002938485.1 Sitophilus oryzae
GTCTATTTTGTCCCCCTTTCTTAAGTTATAAGTCATCATACACGGGAATATTCCTGTTGTATGGGGACAGGGACATGGGGACGACATTTTCCATCCTCCGAGGAGTGGACATCTACCTGCTGCGAGGGTATGGGGGGCTAAACCCCTTTCCACGGCTGGGGTTTAGCCCTCCGTATCTTTCACAGTCGAGGAGCTTGTCTCGGGCTGATGTACCCTTGAGGTGGAGGCTGGAGGATCAGTCTCTATTTTACTCTCTACCTCTTTAACTTGGCCTCCCTCTAGACCCGATACCGGTGTTGTCTTGGATCTATAATAGAGACTATATCTTTTTTTCTCTATTGCCTCCTTGGATTTGAAGTCAATTCCTATTGTGAGGACCTGATCATGGTCCTCCTTCCTCGAGTTGATGATTTGCCAACTCGATGTCCTTACATTGGAGTTCTGGCAAAGCTGGTGATACACGGCAAGGGTTAGTCGGTCCACTTCTACAGAGCCTTGCATGTAGAAGTAAGAGAGGCGAGGATACAATGGGTTGCCCCCTTGTTCCCAAGGTTGAGACTTGGTTGAGACCAATAGAAGCTAGTCTTCTATCTAGCCACGCATTCCTTTGACCTGGTCCCGCCATCGTAGGATTTATAGTTCAGTCATTGGGGATCAAAAAAGGGGCCTGCTTGGAAAAAAGTCTGGAAGTTTTGAAACTTTGCTGGTTTATATGTTTTGGGGTCCCTAATTAAAATCCATAAAATGCACATTTCCAGACTTGCCGCCGGCGCCGCCATCTTGCCAAGATGGCGCCCAAAATCTGTATTTTGTAAATATCTTGAAAACTATGCGTTTTTCAACACAACGTTGAAAGATCCAGCTCCAAAATCCCTATTGGCATTTTGAAATAATGGCCTGCTTGGAAAAAAGTCCGGAAGTTTTGAAACTTTGCAGGTTTCTAGGTTTTGGGGTCCCTAACTAAAATCCATTAAATGCACATTTCCAGACTTGCCGCCGGCGCCGCCATCTTGCCAAGATGGCGCCCAAAATCTGTATTTTGTAAATATCTTGAAAAATATGCGTTTTTCAACACAACGTTGAAAGACCCAGCTCCAAAATCCCTATTGGCATTTTGAAATAATGGCCTGCTTGGAAAAAAGTCCGGAAGTTTTGAAACTTTGCAGGTTTATATGTTTTGGGGTCCCTAATTAAAATCCATCAAATGCACATGTCCAGACTTGCCGCCGGCGCCGGCGCCCAAAATCTGTATTTTGTAAATATCTTGAAAACTATGCGTTTTTCGCAAAAATTTAAAGAGAGCAATGTTAAAGAGAATCAAATTTCCTATAAAAAAGGTTCTATGAAAATTTTCGCTAAAATCAACCGTTTAGGCACAAAATTACTAGAAATTTTACAATTTTGCGTAAAATATGATATATTTATAGTCGATTTTCCGAAATCAAATGTCGATTAGGGTTCACTAAAACTAGTTTTAGTTTAGCTTCTTCAATTTTGTCATGAAACAGTCGCGTATCATTAATTCGTTCATTAATTTATGAATAATTAATTGTCGTGCTGGACTTGGTGCTGGACAGCATTCATTGCGAACTTACCACCAGATTTAGCATTGGTCTGGTGGTACCAAAGATGCCGAAGAATGGGTTTGGAAGAAAACAAAAACAAGCATTACTCCAGTCACAACGTTGAAAGATCCAGCTCCAAAATCCCTATTGGCATTTTTATCCTGTAAATGCAAAACCAACGACTGTGATAAAGCCTGCGGATGCAGAAAAGCAGGATTAAAATGTTCAATGATTTGTGCATACAATGGGAAATCCTCTGACAACGTCACTGAAGTGTCACTCGACGAATCCGATGAAGAGAGTTGGACTTGCCTGTAGATATCCCTCTGGCGACTGAAGATGAAGGATTGGACGAATTAAGAGACCACCCTGATGAGCCCAGCACAGCAGACACGATCGACTTTGACATCAATGAGCCAGGTCCGTCGGGCTTGTGCAGATAAGTTAAAGTTTTTAATTTATCTAGTGGAGTAGGCCTCCGGGGAGACCACGTTAAAATAAACGCGCCATGTACTTTACCTCTTGGGTGATGTGGAAATAAGAACACATTTTCAATAATTAAAATTAATCATTCATAAATTAATGAGCGAATTAATGATACTCCACTGTTTCATGACAAAATTGAAGAAACTATACTAAAACTAGTTTTAGTAAACCCTAATCGACATTTGATTTCGGAAAACGGGCTATAAATATATCATATTTTACGCAAAATTGTTGAATTTCCAGTGATTTTGTGCCGGTTTTTAAACGGTTGACTTTAGCGAAAATTTTTATAGAACCTTTTTTATAGGAAATTTTATTCTCTTTAATTCTGCTCTCTTCAAATTTTTGCGAAAAACGCATAGTTTTCGAGATATTTACAAAATGCCGATTTTGGGCGCCATCTTGGCAAGTCTGAAAATATGCATTTTATGGATTTTAGTTAGGGACCCCAAAACCTATAAACCTGCAAAGGTTCAAAACTTCCAGACTTTTTTCCAAGCAAAAATCCCTAATGACTGGACTATTAGGTTTTTGGTGAGGTTGGGTGGTTAAGCCAAGACCCGCACACCCTTTGCCCGTGATACATGACCACAGACAGTAGGGGGTGCCTGGTATGATGGACAGGGTAGTCCCATCCGGCATCGTTATACGTCTTGGTGCAATTCCCTGGTCACGACACTACAGCCACGGATAAGACACCAACTTATGTAGGTATTTTTACTCACCGAAAAATCCCAAATATTTAAAGATTTTTTTATTAAAAATCTTTAAATATTGATTATTGACTCTTTAAATTTAGAAACCAAAAAAATATCGAATGTATACTCCAAAATGTTGACATAATACAGCAGAATAAAATTCCTTGTTCATTGACATTATTTACTTAAAATTAGTTATTAATTTGCGTATAATGTTTCCGCTATCGGAAAACATTTGGCGATAATCTTTGATCTTGTTCATTTGTTTATTTTGTTTACAATTTTACCGATTAAAATACGCAAAATTATAATGATAATATTGTTATTGTAAACAAAGAAAATACATTGGACGAAATTTCATAAGGACGCCAGATGTTTGCTTCATACAATGTTCTACAGCATGTCTCCGGATTGTCTTTCCAAGAGTAAAACTTTCTTGCATATTTTCATCGATATGTTTGTAGCTTCTGAATAACGATCTTGGTAAAGCATTTAGCTCGTTAGGTTTGGTAGCTCATTTGCTAGCTCATAATTAGGAATATTATAGTTAAACAACTCGCATTTTCATTGGAGGACATTGTCATATCTGTATATATACAGGGTCGGTGTTATTCCATACATAACACCGATTATTAGGTAAAATCCATATATAAACAAGGGTAAAATATAGGAGGTTCTGCAAAAAGTTAAATATAAAACTTATAGGGTTTGTTAATATCTATTAGCGGGTAATAAATTTAAGTATACAGGGTCGACCATAAAAGTCGTGGCACATCAAAGTTTCATTTTTTTAAATGGAACCCCCTGTATATTATTGCATATTTCGATTCTTCCTTCAATTCTAAGCAATACACACAATGTACCTCAAACCAACCGTTTCTGAGTTATTCACTTTTGAAAATATAACTTGAACAATTTGATTTAATTAATTACGATATGTTCAGTTTACTTTAATGATGCCATTCTACCGAAACTGTGATACTTAATAATATTTGACATTAGTTCTCAAGTTAGCATTTATAGGTATATAAAATGAGAGTATATATGTTACGCACAGTACTCGAATTCGGGTAATGCCCGAAAAAAATGCACAGAACTAGTTTTGAGCAAAATATATTTCCCAAGCCCGAAATTGTACATTTAAACGGCTATTGCGCATTACAAAATGTCCAATACTAGTTTTGCTTGTCCTATTTGATCAATAACGCCCTAACACATAGGATGGATTGTTTATGAATGTGTTTGATTCAAATATGACTTAACTGACAATAAAATACTTAAAAAATAAAACTTTATTCATAAATATTTTATAAATGGATAAATACATAATACATAATAATATAGGTACCCATATGAATATTTATACAGTAGCATTATATTATTTATTTGAATAGGAACTTGAATGGTGGCACTTAGCCCACGGCCACACAGAAAGCGTTTTTAGCGTTTTGCGTTTTTGCGTCTCAAGCGCTTTTTGCGATTTTACCGTTTTAAGTGCTTTTTTCGATTTGTGTCCATTAAAAACACGCAAAAGACGCGGCAGGTCTGCAGTTTCTATCAAGATGTCAATTAGTAACGTCCATAGACTTAAAATAAAATATAGACTACACTATTTACATCTCAACGCGGACAAACAACCTTTTTTAGGTAATTAATAAGGAAAATATAGAATTCATATGTAAGTCACAAGTTTACATAAGACACAAGTTTCTACTTTCTTCTTTATAATTAGTTTTTGTGTCGTCTGATAGCAGAGTACCTACAACCACTTTTATGAATATTAGAACTATACGTTCGGATTTGAATTTCTCATATTTTTCTATTTAATTATATACCGTTTAGTTATCACCTATGTGTAAAAGGTGAGACCATTTAACACACACAATGCAAACGTTGCAGGCCTTAATTGGAAAGATTAGATGGCGAAATACGCGAAATGTAGGCGGAACATTTAATTGCAATGCAGGAAATCTTATGGCAAAAACAATGCTTCCGTAAAAAACTCTTGGTTGTCACAAAAAGCTGCGATTTTCCCTCGAATTTCACGCCGAATCATGTGGAACGCCATTATGTAAATCAATCTCACACATAAGTCAGGATATGTTGTAATATTAAGAAAGCGATAACTAATTTTTGTTTACTCGAGAAACATCTTACATCTCTTGTTCTTCTTTAAATACGAATATAAAGTAGAAATTCTTCCAAATGTTTATGACCTATGTTTATATTTACTTTACCCATAACAAATATAAACCAAGAACCCTTCTACGGCGCTGCATAGATAAATGACCAAAAAGATTCATGATTACAGACATTGCTAAAAAAATTTTGACATAGAAAGGTAAATTTAATTATTAATAAAAAAACACGTATAAACATATAAGGTTAATCACAAGTTACAAATAAAAATATAGAAAAAATCAAAATTTTAAATATTATTTTTATTTTTGATAAAAAAGAGTAAGAAAGAATATATTTGACTAAGATCCTCAATTTCTTTTCTTTTATTAATACAATTATCATTGATGTATAATTGTATTAATAAATTACATTAATAATAATTGTATTAATAAAAGAAAAGAAATTGAGGATCTTAGTAAAATATATTCTTTCTTACTGTTTTTTATTAAAAATAAAAATAATATTTAAAATTTTGATTTTTTCTATATTTTTATTTGTAACTTGTGATTAACCTTATATGTTTTTATTTGTTTTTTATTAATAATTAAATTTACCTTTCTATGTCAAAATTTTTTTAGAAATGTCTGTAATCATGAATATTTAAGAAGTTTTTGAACTTTTTTACAAATTTTAGTTCCTTTCTTCCATATGGAAATCGATATATTTGTCTATTTTTATAATTAAACTATTTACACGTAAGTTTATATATATTATATTATATTCAGTTGACTTTTGTAATATGTTTTAGCCTTGAAAAAGGAAATATATTTTCCGAAAGCTGGGCGTTTGTAAAAAATGGTTTAATTTTTTGCGTCCAGACCGCTATCCCCAAGAATTTTCTTCTTAGTTTTGGTTATAATTTATCGGTCAAGATTTCCTCTTTGTATATATATTAGTATAGATTAGTATAGACTAGTCGTCTGGTCTTCAAAGTGGCCCAAGTTGTTATTATTTTTTGTAAATCTAAGTTGATGGCAATATCCGCTTCACATTAGTGCAGCGGCAAACTTTTTTTTTTAATTTTTGACAATTTTAGGATTTAGACGTCGCGTTGTCATGACTCCCCCATCACCCCCCCCCATAGCTTCACCACTGGGAATTGACCCCAAATCCAAGGAGGTAATAGAGAAAGAGAGATAATCCTCTATTATAGATCCAAACCCAACCAAAATTTTGTAAATAAAGTGTATTTTTTATCGTTTTTTTTTATTTTCGCTAAAATAAATCATTTAGGGTGGGCACCTGATCATAGAAGAATTACCACAGAAAGAAACGATGCCCGAACATGCCAACATCGGTTTTTATTAGTAGTGGGAACTATCGAATGAATATTATCGAAACATTCGATAGTTGCAATTCATTCGAATAATTCGATAGCTAGTAAAAAAACATTCGTTGAAAACTATTCGAATAAAAATTATCGAATAGATGCGTCATCTGCCTTGAAATATTGTATTCTAGTAATTCGGCAGCAAAAACCATTCATTTATAAAATTCATTCATTTATCAAATTCATTTATTCGTCAGGATCGATTATAATAAAATATTAACTGGATTTTAGTTGTCGCCCGGCGACGTAGGTTTTTTTTCCGAGAAACGCGACAGCGGTCGGTGGCAATGCTATGAAAGAAGCCGGCATCTTTGATTTTTGCGGAGTCATATAAAGATAAGGACACGCTATTTTTTTATTGAGGTGCTAGTATTTACACAGAAAATACATTATGAAGGGCGCTGTTGATATATATTGGTATTAGTTGATATTAGCAGAGAATATTATTGTTTGGCTTAGTTAGTTAGCGATAGTATGTATAAATATTTTTGTATTTTTTTTATTAATATTCTGTTGTTAGGTTAGGTTAGGTTAGATAATAAAATATTTTGGATGTAGGAAAATGATTTTTAATGTTTTTAAGCAAAGACTGGTTTAATAAAAATAATAATAACAGTAATAATTTGTTATACCTATAACAACAAAATTTAAAATAATTTAATATAAACAATTTTTACGTAGTAGAAATATAAAACAACAAATTAGATGTCAAAATTATTTATATTAGACCCTATTTAAAAATAATATAGTCTTTAAATTTTTGTGGCAACGTTGGTTTATTAAATAATAATAATTACAGAACTAATTTGTTATATTAACAACAAACTTTAAAATCATGAAATATAAACATTTATTAATTTTCTAAGCATGCAGTGTAATGGAAGGAAAATATAAATAAAAAATTAGAAATCAAAATTATTTATATTAGGTACTTTATATTACTTTAAAAAATAAATGAAATATTTCTTCGCAAAAAACTACATGTAAGAGAATTAGTATAAACAAAAAACAAACATTGTTAACTTTTTTTTTAAATTGGCACGTGTAAAACTTTCAATTTAATTTTCTCACCCCATAGTTTGAGTTCGAGAACCATTTACTTAACCACATTACTTAAATATGATTTATTAAGTTCAACTAATTCGTATTATTGAAACATCTAAAATACAAATATGTATTTTTAAAATTAATTCTAAGTTCATCTCATCTCTCTTAAAAATTGCTACTTCTCAAAATTTCCCATTAAAAAATAGACCTATAGACCATATAAAATAAAATAATTGAAAGATCGGGCTATTGGAAAATTACACAAATTTTCGGAAAATTTTGACACCTGCACACGCACACAATCGTCAATTAAAAAAACTACTATTTTAGTATTTTAAATATTTTAATAAACGCAAAAATAGCACAGTATTTATAAGGTGAAGTTATAAAAATTTGGAAGAACTAATAATGCACTGACGCACACAAAAATCAAACGAATACTAAATTTCATTTATCAAAAGCATTCGATAGTCGTGGCTCAACGATAACCATTGAGTCGCACGTCGAGGTTGTCACATATGCTTTAGTATACAAATGAATGAATGATTTTATTCGAATGAATCCATTCGATAGTTGAAATCATTCATTCAGTAACCATTCGATAGTCTAATTCATTCGATAGTTCCCATCGCTAGTTTTTATTAGTCTGAGCTCCTATGTCCCTGGCACGGTCTCTATGACTGCACAGGAAACTATTAATTCTTTCCCCTTTATGTCTAGCTACAATTTATTACTTATTACGTGTCTAGCTACAATTTACTACGTTCGCGTCGGTCGTTTCTTCCGACGACTCGACGTCCACATTGTTTCGAGTTATTAAAACCACTTAAATGAAAAGTGCGGCTTGAAGAAAAAATGAAAGTGGATTAATGCGTGAAAAGAATAGGATACTGAAAACGACTTTTTACTGTTTGTTATTATAATTGCGTTAAATTTGACCAATTTTTATAGAAGAGAACTGTAAGGAATTTAAATTAGGCAAAAATAATAGGTGCGGAGTGTGGTTAAACACTTGTATTTTTATTATTAGTTATCATCTATTCTATACTAATATATAAAATCCTTAAGTGACTGACATACTGATTAATCACGATCCTGCTCAAACCACTTAACGTAAGAAGCTCAATTTTGGCATACAGGTTGATTCTAGGGTGTGAAGGTTCGATAAGAAGGGATTTTTCGAAATTCCAGTTCCAAGAGGGTGAAACCACCCCTCAAGTATTACAATATTTTTTATTTAAAAAACGGTCAAGTTTCCGAAAAAACGCTTAAACACGTATATTTTATTTTGTTCTTTTACATATTTTCAGATTTTTTAAAAATGTATACAGGGTGTTTCGAAAAATCTGGTCATTGATTAATCACGATCCTGCTTAAAGCGCTTGACGTAAAAAGCTGATTTTTGGAAAACAGATTGACTTTAGGGTGTAGAGGTTCGATAAGAAAGGATTTTTCGAAACTCGAATTCTAAGGGGGTGAAACTATCCCACAAATATTAAAATATTTTTATTTAAAAACCGGTGAGTTTTTCGGAAAAACTCTTAAACACCTATATATTTTATTTTGTTGTTTTACATATTTTAAGATTTTTTATAAATTTATACAGGGTGTTTCATAAAATATGACCATTGAGTAATCACGGTTCTGCTTAAACTGCTTGACGTTTAAAGCTGATTTTTGGCAAACGGATTGACTGTGGGGTGTAGAAGTTCGATAAGGAGGGGAAACTCGAATCTCAAACTCCAAGAGGGTGAAAACCTAATGTGAAAACGCCCCTCAAATATTACAATATTTGTTATAACTAAAAATAATAATTAAAAAACGTTTAGTCTTTCGGGAAAACGCTTGGACAAGCATAATTTATTTGTTTTTTTTACATATTTTAATTTTTTTTTAAAAATTATACAGGGTGTTCCAAAAAGTTAGGTAATTTCTTAACCACGATTCTGCTTAAACTGGTTGACGTAAAAAGCTTATTTTTGGCAAACGGATTTTTCGAAAGTCAAATTCCCACGAGATGAAACTATCCCTCAAATATTACCAAGTTATATAATAATATCGCTATATTGTTTTTTCTTATGCTGACATAAATGTGAGAAAATTTATCCAGTTTGTATGTTAATGGAAATTCTTGCTTTGCTTTATCATCACCATTACAAATGATTAATTAGACGCGAACGAAGTCGCTGGTACACGCTAGTCTATTATAAGTAGAGACCTATCAAAATTTAAGATGTAATTTTCAAGAGACTATATCAATAGGCAGTTCCTGATCCATACTCATTTTAAAATTTCTTACAATATCATCATAGAGAAAGATAATAAAAAGTTTTTCGTCTTAACTCAGTTCAAGTAAAACGTTCGTCTTTTGGTCAACACCTTTGTCTACACTCAATCTTTTACTATCATTGTGACGAGATAAGACGTAAGGTAACATCAATCAAAGCTGTTGTCGGTCTACTAACATGGTATTGTAAGCTAAATAGGCCTCTAAAGTTGATGCGATAGACAAACGAAGCCATGTGCAGGTTCTGTCAATCCGAATAAGAAACGACAGAACACATAGTTCAGTCATTGGGGATCAAAAAAGGGGCCTGCTTGGAAAAAAGTCCGGAAGTTTTGAAATTTTGCAGGTTTATAGGTTTTGGGGTCCCTAACTAAAAGTCCAAAATAGGTATTTTGTAAATATCTCGAAAACTATACGTTTTTCGCAAAAATTTGAGGAGAGCAAAATTAAAGAGAATTTCCTATAAAAAAGGTTCTATAAAAATTTTCGTTAAAGTCAACCGTTTAGGCACAAAATCCCTGGAAATTTTACAATTTTACGTAAAGTATGATATATATGTATAGTCGATTTTCCGAAATCAAATGTCGATTAGGGTTCACCAAAACTAGTTTTAGTTTAGTTTCTTCAATTTTATCATGAAACAGTGGCGTATCATTAATTCGCTCATTAATTTATGAATAATTAATAATTGTCGTGCTGGACAGCATTCATTGCGAACTTACCACCAGGTTCAGCATTGATCTGGTTGTACCAAAGATGCCAAAGAATGGGGTTGGAAGAAAACAAAAACAGGCATTACTCCCATCACAACATTGGCATTTTTATCCTGAAAATGCAAAACCAACAACTGTGTTAAAGCCTGCGGATGCAGAAAATCAGGATTAAAATGTTCAATGAGTTGTGCATACTGCAATGCGAAATCCTGTGACAACGTCACTGAAGTGTCACTCGACGAATCCGATGAAGAGTTGGACTTGCCTGTAGATATCCCTCTGGCGGCTGAAGATAAAGAGTTGGAGGAATTGAGAGACCATCCTGATAAGCCCAGTACAGCAGACACGATCGACTTTGACATCAATAAAGAAAATAAAATTTCCTATAAAAAAGGTTCTATGAAAATTTTCGTTAAAGTCAACCGTTTAGGCACAAAATCCCTGGAAATTTTACAATTTTACGTAAAGTATGATATATATGTATAGTCGATTTTCCGAAATCAAATGTCGATTAGGGTTCACCAAAACTAGTTTTAGTTTAGTTTCTTCAATTTTATCATGAAACAGTGGCGTATCATTAATTCGCTCATTAATTTATGAATAATTAATAATTGTCGTGCTGGACAGCATTCATTGCGAACTTACCACCAGGTTCAGCATTGGTCTGGTTGTACCAAAGATGCCAAAGAATGGGGTTGGTAGAAAACGAAAACAGGCATTACCATCACAACATTGGCATTTTTATCCTAAAAATGCAAAACCAACAACTGTGGTAAAGCCTGCGGATGCAGAAAAACAGGATTAAAATGTTCAATGAGTTGTGCATACTGCAATGCGAAATCCTGTGACAACGTCACTGAAGTGTCACTCGACGAATCCGATGAAGAGTTGGACTTGCTTGTAGATATCCCTCTGGCGGCTGAAGATAAAGAGTTGGAGGAATTGAGAGACCATCCTGATAAGCCCAGTACAGCAGACACGATCGACTTTGACATCAATAAAGAAAATAAAATTTCCTATAAAAAAGGTTCTATGAAAATTTTCGTTAAAGTCAACCGTTTAGGCACAAAATCCCTGGAAATTTTACAATTTTACGTAAAGTATGATATATATGTATAGTCGATTTTCCGAAATCAAATGTCGATTAGGGTTCACCAAAACTAGTTTTAGTTTAGTTTCTTCAATTTTATCATGAAACAGTGGCTTATCATTAATTCGCTCATTAATTTATGAATAATTAATAATTGTCGTGCTGGACAGCATTCATTGCGAACTTACCACCAGGTTCAGCATTGGTCTGGTTGTACCAAAGATGCCAAAGAATGGGGTTGGAAGAAAACAAAAACAGGCATTACCATCACAACATTGGCATTTTTATCCTAAAAATGCAAAACCAACAACTGTGGTAAAGCCTGCGGATGCAGAAAAACAGGATTAAAATGTTCAATGAGTTGTGCATACTGCAATGCGAAATGCGAAATCCTGTGACAACGTCACTGAAGTGTCACTCGACGAATCCGATGAAGAGTTGGACTTGCAGATATCCCTCTGGCGGCTGAAGATAAAGAGTTGGACGAATTGAGAGACCACCCTGATGAGCCCAGCACAGCAGACACGATCGACTTTGACATCAATGAGCCAGGTCCGTCGGGCTTGTGCAGATAAGTTAAAGTTTTTAATTTACCTAGTGGAGCAGGCCTCCGGGGAGACCACGTTAAAAAAACGCGCCATGTACTTTACTTCTTGGGTGGTGTGGAAACAAGTACACATTTTCAATAATTAAAATTAATTATTCATAAATTAATGAGCGAATTAATGATACGCCACTGTTTCATGACAATATTGAAGAAACTAAACTAAAACTAGTTTTAGTGAACCCTAATCGACATTTGATTTCGGAAAATCGACTATACATATATAGGTTGTGATATAGGCATCATATTTTACGCAAAATTGAAAAATTTCCAGAGATTTTGGGCCTAAACGGTTGATTTTAACGAAAATTTTTATAGAACCTTTTTCATAGGAAATTTTATTCTCTTTAATTTTGCTCTCCTCAAATTTTTGCGAAAAACGCATAGTTTTCGAGATATTTACAAAATACCGATTTTGGGCGCAATCTCGGTGAGATGGCGGTGCCGGCGGCAAGTCTGGAAATGTGCATTTTATGGATTTTAGTTAGGGACCCCAAAACCTATAAACCTGCAAAATTTCAAAACTTCCGGACTTTTTTCCATCAAAAATTCCCAATGACTGAACTAACATTTAATGTCGCTACAATAGCCTGGCTTTATAAAAAAAGGTAATAAAAGGGATTGTAAAAACTATCGAGGAATCTTACTTCTTAGCATTGCCTCTAAACTTTATGAGCAAATACTGGAAGCAAAACTCGTAAATCAAATTGACAACCAATTCGAGGAATTGCAGAGTGGATTTAGGAAGGGCCGTAGTATACACGATCATATATTTACAACTAAACAAATAACGGAAAAATTAGAAATACAAATGTCCAGGTTTACCAAGCCTTCCTTGATCTTGAAAAAGCCTTTGACAGTATTCCAAGATCTAAAGTTCAGAAAACTCTAAAAAATAAAAACATTGACCAAAATTTAAGAAGAGCAATAATGAGTTTTTATTCCGACACTAGAAGCTATGTAAGGACCGATACTATGCATTCAGAAGAGTTTTCAATTCGTGAAGGTGCGTTCGACAGGGAGGTGTCCTAAGCCCAATTCTATTCAATTTGGTTATGGATGATGTAATGAGAGAAACCAGGCGAGAGACATCTAAACTTCTTGTAGGGTACCAAAATATGCAACCTGTGTGGATCAATGAATGCACTTTTGCTGACGACATCGTTATATTTGCTAGGAACGAAACAGAACTTAAAAGAAATCTCAATACAGGGATCAACAAATTATCTACCAAAAACTTTAAATTAAATGAGAACAAAACAAAAATAATGATTAGCGGAAAGAGTGAAGCAATAGTTAACATACAAATAAATGATCAACTAACAGAGCAGGTAGTCCAAATAGAATGCCAGGGACACCAAAACCAAGAAATAACAGAGATAACTGCAAGAGTTCAAAGCGCTGCAAATCTATACCATAGGGTTACGAGGATGAATAAACTACGCAATTCCAATATTAGAGAGCGGCTGAACGTCCAGCCAGTATTAACAACTATCGAAAACTGCCAGTTGAGATGGTACGGACATTTAAAAAGACTAAACAAAGAGGGAGCAGTAAGAAGAGTATGGGAGGCAAAAAGGCAGGAAAAGAGGAAAAGGGTAGACCTGCAACTACTTGGGATCAAAATGTTGCAAAATTACTCGAAACTAGAGGGATCTGCTGCGCCGAAGCAGCAAGCATGACACTGGACATGTTTATGACATGTTTATGGAAAGAAGTAGCTACTAGAAGCCTACACCTTCGGGTAGAAGGCCTACGATTACATATATACAACAACATGGCAAATGTGGGATTCTTTGTACTAGGCAGTGATAGGCCACTGACCAAGATCTACCGTGTGGTGCATGGGAACATGGGACACAGGAAAACCCATGTAAATTTTGAAAAGGTCAAATATCTTATCTCCCCAAATGATTTTATGCAGAAGATGTATTTTTGTCTAGAATTTCGTGTTATTTAGAATCGGCATTTAAAAGTTATTTGCAAAAATCTACTATTGATTATAAATAAATAAATTTATAATACGGCCCAGAGAATGCTACAATAAAAATACCAGCAAAAATGTGATTTTGTCATTGTCAAATTCGAGGTCACATTTGATTTACAAGAATTTGAAGGTACCAAATAGAGTAATTTTGTATAAAATAATTATGATTTTCACAACTTTTGAAAAAGTTACGATGGTTAAACAGGATTTTGTTGGAAATCGTATCCCCGCTGTGTTAGATATGTTCGCAACTCCATCTCCGGAAAACCCTATATACCGAATAAGGCAACATTTTAAAGAGTTTTGAAACTATTAAGCATATGGGAGTGTGAAGACAAGGAGAAAACAAAAATGACTTAAATATTCTTCTTCATGTTAAAGAAAAAGAAATTGACTCCCGTCTGTTTGGGATACAGTAGGAAAAGACTACAGGATCTTTCGCTGAACGACTTCTTCCTGTGGACCACACTAAAAAACCGTCTTTATGGGCATATTAAATACAGAGCTTTAAATGGACTCAAAAACTACATCTTGATGAAATGCTAAAGATTTCGTATTGCGAGGCGTGAATATTACAATCATTTTTGGTATTGTTTGGCTGTTCCATTATTACAGTTGGGGGTTGGAACCTTTGTACTAGTTTCTTTAGTTATAAATATTTCGATTATTTCTTAAATTATTATGGATGTATGTGGTATGAACATGAGCAAGACCCGAGAGTGATCGAGTAATGAACAGCAAACAAGTCATACACCGCGAATACTATACTCTGTTTTTTTTCTCAGGTAAGATTTCGACAGACGATGACAGAAGAAAAGCAGATGACGTACCAATCTATTTATTTTACTAAAAAAAGTTTCTAATAATTTTTAAGTTATCTATGGATGGGTTTAAATATAAATCCGTCATGCGTCGTGTCTTCTTGTTTTTAACCAGTTTTATTGGTTTATTTAAAAAATGACAGATCGTATTTCAATTTTATTGGTTTGACGGAACGATGAACGACAAACGGACGCCGATGCGTATGAACTCGCCTTTAGATTTTTGTCATTTTTGACGCTTGTCAAAGTCTTGCCAAATTTTATAGGTTATAATTTTGTGTCAACTTTTGTTAAATATCCTGCGTTTTGAAAGATGATGCATTTTGATTCGTATTATTACGTGTGTTTTGTGTCTTTTGAAGTCAAGTGGAGGAAAAATCGAGTGAAAATTAACTGTAGACCCAGAGGACAGTTTATGGTTAATACACGCTGCCCAGGCAGAAAGTCTTATACACCAATGAAGTTGCCATCGATAAAATTTATATACCATTTCGTCGTAGATAAGTGCATCTCGTATATAAGGATCAAACTAAACACATACTAAAAACTGGAGTAGCTGTAAAATATCGACATCACACGATAGGTATGGATTTTAGTACTGCAGAAAAATAATGTCAAAAGGTACTGGTTTAAAAAAACTAAGATTAAAGTTAATTAATCAACCTTTAAGGTATAAAATTTGGTAGGTGTTATTATTAATAAAATAGTTTGTTGTATTTACCCATGTTGTTTTATTTATACCTGTGGAATATTACAAATTTGTATTTGTACATAAGTTATATTGATAAATATAATCATAAATGCGGGTAGTTTCATAAAGCTTGAAAGTAAATAATAGTTCTTTTTTATATTTTTTTGGTATGTAGTGTCTTGTTCTTGTTTGTTTTGTATTAACACACACCGTTTTTATTAAATAAAATAACTCGATTGCATTTTTTCAGTTTTATACAGTTTTTTTCACAATATTTTGAAGTAATCACTTGTCATCTTGTCAATCAAATTTTAAATACCTATATCGCTATGCGTTCCAGTTGTACCAACTTATTTCTTTGTAAAATAAAATAAACTACTTTGATATTAAGATGACAGACACATCTATCACTGTCAAGGATCTTCTCGTTGGACAGACTATATTCTCAGTTTAATTAATTCTTTTGTAGATGATCATTCCAATTCAGAAAAAAATTAACCACCTTTTTCAAACCACACAAATTTTTGGAAACAGAATGTGACATCAAATTTGACAATGACAAAATCGTATTTTTGCTGGTATTTTAATTGTAGCTTTCTCTGGTCCGTATTATAAATTTTTAGTAATTAGAAGATAGATTTTTTCAAATAATATTTAAATGCTTATTCTAAATAAAACGAAAGTCTAGACGCCTTCTTCCTTCGCGTCACCAAAGAATGAAGCTAAAAAAGTTTCTATGAGGATGTGTTTATAGATTGTTTTAACTGTCAAAATAATCTCCTAAAGAAATGGAGAGAGAAACGAAAACCTGAAATTTTAAGTTTTTACGCCATATTTCCGGAAATTATAACAATTCAACACAACGTTCAATTACTAAACGAATTATCATTGGGCTACACTTACAGGCAACTTACAGTTTCCGAGATCCCAATGGTAAGAGTAGAATTTAAAACACCCGGTATATTGAATAATACATACCTTCTAAATAACAGTTTATTTCATTAATACATATTCTTTTATGAACTATATCTGGACCAACGCTGTCTATTAATAGACGTAATTAAGTGGTATTTGTGAAAATTTGCAAGTGCAAATTAATCTTGAACTCTTAAAACCACCGCTAGCTTTTCTCGGGCATAAATAACGCTTATTTTCGCAGAAATATTAAGCCGCATAACGAGACTTCAACGTTAATTGGCAGAATTACACTTTTACCAGGTCAATATTAAGATCGCATTTCTTATTTAACGAGATATTAAATTTGGTACTGTTGTTGATTGTACTAGATGAACCCTTTTTTCCACAAATAAACTGGGAAAAGAGTGTTGATATTTACTAAAAAATTATATTTAACGTAACAAATAATTTATCTAAGACATGGAATTGTGTTTGAAAGTTGACGACATAGTAAGAAAGAGTAGCCTGAACCTGTGCCTGAACCATGATCGGACTGGCCATTATATAATCAAGGTGGCGATTGCCAGTAGGGCCACAGCCTTCGCGGGCCTCCCTGATAGTTCTTTATTTATTATTAAATAGAAATGAAACAGAACAAAGTGACGGTAATATTCTGAGGTTATCCCCAAAACCTTTTTTGGATTAACAATATTTAAATTTGCATTGCATTTTTGTTTGCATTGCATTACGTATATTTGATACCAATTAAACTTTTAATTACGTAATCGAGGGCGCGATTTTTAAATTCATTGTTGCCAACCATGGACATATTCGGCGCCGGGCTGACTAACTGCAAAGCTAACTGGAATTTAAATTTCCCGCTGGGAATTCAGGTGGTAGCTCTGCTGCATATTTTTATTTTGCTCGACAATTTGACGTCACATGTATCGTTGGTTGCATAAAACCAGGGCCGGCGGGAGGGCCGGGCGATCCGGACGGCCGCCCCCGGCGCCACGACAGAAACTAAAATATTTATAAAAAGAGTAATCTAAACAAATAGTAACGAATAACCAGTTCAATAATTAATTCCTTATTAAAATATTAGCAATTCCCACACCACATAGGGAAAAATATCTGACTAAACATTATAAACGCTACTATATCCTAGACCTATCTTATTATAGTTTTCTGAAATTATGTTCAAAAAATCCTTAGCACGGAAGTTTTGGGATGTTTTTTTGACGGACGTTAGGATTTCTTCTATTCTATATATTTTTTGGGTGCTCTATTCGAAACTGGGATTTGCGAATTGATTTTCGTGGAAGAAATCTTAAACAAAATAAAATAAAAAAATATAAATCTGATTTGTTCGTGATATTTTACTTATAACTCAAAAGCTATCAACTTTTTGTCAATAACCCTTCTTTCTATAATTCTAGTTTTTATATATTTTCTCTAAACAAAGTGTTTTGAGTCAAGAGCTAGCAAAATTTACAGTTAGACTGATCGCTCAAAATCGCACTTTTTCTACTACCCACACCTTTTATTTGTTATTAATGGCTGATATGCCCTAAAATTATATGAGGCAAATATTTATTCGCAAGAAGCTGAAGAAGATCCCGCCGATATCCTTATTATCAAAAAAAAATTATAAGGTTGCCTCATTAATTAAATTAATTCATTAACAGTACTGGGAAAAGATATTAATATTTTGGTGGTTTTGATTGTTCCGGATTCCGGAAAATGTAAGCAGAATCATAGAATTTTCCCATTAGAGCAAGAAAAAGTAATGCATCACAAACACTGGCTGATCATCATTTTGAAGCCGACAAAACTGTATCTGATCATAAAAATAACATATAAATTGATTGTGAAAAAGGAAAGAACATTTTCTTAAATTCTTATAGAAAACTAATGCTGCAACTAAATATTAATGTTTTCAAAGATCACTTATTCCAGAACGAGACTGACGAAGTTGGAATTCTATTTCTTATATTTCTATAGATCGGGTGCGTCTCAAAAGTGGCTCACCCTCATAAATTGTTTATTTTTCAGACGAAGAAAGGAGATACGACATAAATTAGGATGAATTGACGTATCCAATTGTTGTTTTCATTTTCTGTTTCACCGAAATTACTATAACTTTTGATTTTTAAATCGCACCGTATCGGTATATTTCTACTTTATGCGATAGAAAATGACACTCTGAATGACTTATCATATGTCAACTTTTGACATTTTCGCCTATGGTTTAAAATTGTAACATGCGGTTTGTGGTTCATAACAACAAATTGACTCGAAATACCAAATGTGTGGTGTCAAATTATTCGTAAAAAAATGCTTTTTCCAAATATGCGAATGAGCCCTTGTTCCATTTGAAAAAATTGAGATATGATTAAACCGGTCAGGACAAGACACGAAAAACATAACAATAACAATAAAACATTTTTTAAGGCTCCTTGTTTAAAAATTAGTGTTTTTAATACAGCCATAGCACTCTAGATTAAAATTTAAAATACGATTTTTTAAGCGAAAATGTTAAAATTTGACATAATATGATATGTCCTTCTACTCAGAGTCGACAGAATAACTAATAACTCATTTTCTATCGAATAAAGTATAAATTTACCGAGGATGCCATTTAAAAAAATCAAAAGTTTTAGTCATTTCCGGTGAAACAGGAAGTTACCAAAAACAATTGAATGCGTCAATCAATCCTAATTTATGTCAGATACTAACATACCATATTACCACAAGAAGAATTTTGAAGTACCTTTAAGTAAAAATTTATTGTTAAAATAGCATAAATATGCTTAGTTGTAATTAAAGTATAGTATTAAAAAAAAGAGAGAGTTATAATAACTATTAGGTAGGGGGGGGGCGCCAGATAAGGTTCTCGCCCGGTCTCAATATTTCCCTTCCGCCGGCCCTGCATAAAACTCAATAAAAAAAGACGATTTTATATTAAAAAACAAAAGATTCACCACCCAAAAAGGCAAAAAAAAACCATAGCAACCAAACCCCATTCGTGCAACTTTGTGTCGATAGACAGTCAATTTTTATTCGCAAGAGCCTCGGCTACTATCAAATTTTCGCCACTGAACATCAAACTGTCGTGCAAAATAAAATTATGCAGCTCTGCTGTAGAAAATTTCAAGTCCCAACATTTATTTATTTCCTGTCATTCTCATTTTTTTGACATTTTAGATTTGTATTACGAGTTTTTGGTTTAAATAAATAGTGTTATGATACTTATAGCTTAAAAATGTATATTTTATATATATATAGCTTAAAAATGTTTACTAGTGTACAAGACAGCAAGACACCTTGATAGCCGCAAAAAACTCATTGCAACCTTGTTAGAATATTTTGAACGGGAAAGGTCCCTTAAGTGCTGTTAAGGAGGTGAGTTTTGTTGATGTAAATAATAACTATTTATATATTTATAATTAGTTTATTTTTATTTCCTAAAATATTTTGATTTAAAGAAAATATGTAACATATAATTCAAATCAAAAGTCATATTGAATAATTAAATATAATATGTATAACGAATTTAAATTTTGAATAATTAAATATAATATGTATTAACGAAAATTTAACATACCATTTTTTAACGGAAAATGTCAAATCTTAACATATGATATGACATTTTTTTCAGAATCTATTTTTGATCAAATCAAGTAAAAAGTACCGAGGATATCGTTTAAAAATTAAAAAAGTTGTAGTCATTTCCGGTGAAACAGAAAGCGACTGAAACTCCCCCCCCTTGAGTTCAGTCAAGTAATACAATATTATTAATTTACTTTGTCACAAACGACTCTGGGGTATGTGTTTTGAATAGTGGTAGTAGTTTTGAGTCTAGCCCAAGGTTATTAAATTAAACAGGTTGCCTCGTAAGCTCGTAACTTGACATTAGCCGCCATATTGCGCGTCATCGTCTGGTACTCAGCAGTTTTCAGCTTGCTTACAAATAATTTTACATTGTTTTCCGTGTATTAAGTGCAGTTGTGTGGATTATAGGACAGTTTTAGTGGATATACTATATTTTTTGAAAAATTTTAGTGTACTTAGCGTATTATAATTGATGAACTAGATCCTTAGAAATAGAACATTCTTACCTGTAACAGCCTATTATAATGTTCAGTATTGTTTTTGCTGAGTGATGTATATGTATAATAAATTATTTCGACTAGCTTGCGATATTTTAACTTGGTAAAGAGCTAAAACTATTTTTTTTCGAATACAAATATTGCTTAAAAATGTAAAATGTCAGCAAAATTAGAAAAAAATAAATAAGGACTATATAGAAAAACAATTTAACTTGTGTAATTTTTATTATTATTAAACATTTTGTTAATAGTTATTTTAAATATCGCGCTAGCTGACGTCATCGCGCCAACTACTGTGATTGGTCCAAAGTTACGAGACAACCTGTTTAATATAATAACTTTGAGTCTAGCCCCCTCCATTCCCGAATTCTGCTGGATCCGCCCCTGGGCCTTCATGCCACAGTCACAGATCTATTCTTAGATGAAATGAAAAGTACTCTTCCTTTTGTTTTATAGTTAATTATATTATACGTTAAAATAACTATATTTATAATTAAAATTATATTTTTATTTTGTAACATGTATGTACTCTATAATAGATTTACTTGTGATACCTTATACCACAATTTAATTTACTTATGCTCTAATTCTTTTAAAAATTACTGTTTGGAAAAAAACTCGTTGATTATTAACTAACAGGTACTCTATAATTTAAGGTTAAAAACGTGTATTTATTTTAGTATTGTTTTGTGCTAATACAATTATAATATATCGTTGTAACATAATCCGGTGTTCAACCATAGTAAATTTTTGTTATTTTTAATATAAAATTCAATTAAAGTGATTAAAAAGTACTCCCTCAATACAAAAAGAAATACAACGAAGTTACAATTACGGAATAAATAATAAATCAAATTCAATACAAATTTCACTGGTTTGAAATGACGCGTAGAAAATTGTGACGTCACCTATCAGCATTTGACTGAATAGTTGACAGAGGGTGCGAGCCTCTGAAGAATAATATTATGGCGTGTCTAGTTCTCTGCTGCCGTATTTACACCATATATCTTAAAATCACGTTAATTTTTTTTATTTTTATTAAGATCGTTAAAAAATACGTTTTTATGTGGGGTTATTCTTTATTAGCCCAATATTAAATTTACTTTTTTATTTTTTACTACTAGAAATTAAAACTTAAATTTTAATAATTAACAGGTTCCTGCCATTTTTATGGAAGCACTAAACACCACCCAAGTTGTTCGGATGTTCGAAGGTTCGAGGTTAGATTTCAAACCGCTTCGACGCCGGCCACCAGCGTCTCTGGTGGCAAACCGTGACACTTTTGATAGGTGACGTCAGAGATTTGCAAAAGTGTAAATTTGAAATTCTTAATATTGATTATTTTTTTTTTAAAAAGGGGATGAAATTGAAGTAAAATAAAAAATACGGGTGTCATAAAATTGTATGAAGATTAATTATTTGCAATAAAAAAACTATGGTTAAACTCCGGATTTTAGTCGTTAATTTCGATGGACATAACGCATACCACTGTATTACAGAAGATAAATTAAAGTCCTTTGTTGCTTCCTTCTATATGTATAACCAAATGTCTAGTGAAAGCAATAAATAATAGCGGGATTTAAAAAAATAAAAAAAATATAATAGAAAGAAATAATAGCGTAAGAGATAAATTTAGATAGCAAATAAATTTAAAATTTTTCATCCACATCCACAACCCAGTTCTATCTTGAACCATCTTTCATTCTTCACAAAATCAATCATTAAAATCCCCCGTTTATGCTTTTCCAAATTTCCATATCGTTTTAGAGAATTTCATTATCGTTCTTTGGTAGATGGTTAGGTATCAGCAATTTTGATTATCGTTTTAGAGAAAAATAAAAAAGTAAAAAAAATATTATAAGGCATAAAAAGAGGTTTCTGTAGTTCTGTCATATCGTTCGAGGTTATTATTAATTTTGATTAATGTTAGATTATTAAAAAAGCACAAAATTTATAATCACATATTCCGTAACATTGAACTACATAAATTTTGTACTTCTTTAATATGTTAAAATTGCAAAAATAAGACGTTAATCAAAATTAATAATACCCATCTATCAAAGAATGAAAACGAAATGATATTACTAACAGAAAAGCGTTTAGATTTTTAGAAAAATTGAATCATATTATTTTTAATTTAAACATTAAGTTTTCTCTCAAACTGTATGGAAATTTGGAAAAGTATAAACGGGATTAATTATTTTAGAACAAGCAAAAACTTTTGTAAAAAATACCAAAAAGTTAATAATAAAAAAGTGTTCTCTCTTGTAAAGACTATCCGGGGCATACTGTACAGGGTGTCCCATTTTGGTTGAAATCATACGGTATCTCCATTATTAGTAAAGATAGGAGGATGCGGTTTGCACAAACCTGTCCCACTTTTTTGTCAAACGGGAGATGCTGTCAACAAAATTTTCATAACCCTCTTCGTTTCTGAGCTACAGGGTCTTTTCGAAAATTTTGCAATTTGGAACAGTCCCCGTATCTCCGTTATTATGGACGATATGGAATAGGTGAAAACTGATTCTTGTAGAACTTTTTACGTAGAATACAGTGACCTAGTCTGTTTTTCTACAAAAAAAATATTTTCGAAGATATGAACTAAAGTTATGTTTTTTCAAATGGAACACCCTGTATATTTATAAATCGTATGATCCGCCTTGCTATGAGCTTCTCAAAAATATATATCACTTTATATTTATTTTCACTATTTAGTGCAATATTTAAAATATATCATTTTCTTATTAGTAGGCCTTGATAAATAACAAAAAATCAAAGTGGTATTTACTAAAATAGTCATACAAATATTAAAATTTTATTTGGAATTGATATATTTTACTTTTGAACTGTTACCCGTGAATCACTGATTATATTTTTCTTTTTTTATATTGGAATTTATTATAACGGGATGGGTTTGCAAATATCTAAAAGCTTCCATTATATTAAAGCATTTTGCAGGTGTCCGACATTGTATTAGTTGCCACGATATATTTCATATTTCAAAAATCCCCAAAATCAGAAATCGAGAACAAACAAATCCGGAAATAAAGGAAGCCACCGTATGGGTCCATTGGTTCCAATTCATTGATTTGAGAAATAATAATTTAACAAAATTCTAATATTTTCGTTGTAAGTTAAGTTGTGAGGGGGAGCTCCATCTTGCTGAAAGTTTATTTCACATAAATTAGCTAAAGGAATATTTAAAAGTCCCGATACGATAGCTTCTAAGATTTACGAACAGCGATAGAGATTTCCCTAATATATAAAGAATTTATTAGTGGCTCTCAAAATAAAACAAGAGACAGTATATGTATTTTTAATATTTCTTTAAATATTGCACTAAATAGTGAAAATAAATATAGAATGATATATATTTTTGAAAAGCTTATAGCAAACCAGATCATATAATTTATAAACATACAGGGTGTTCTATTTAAGAAAACATAACTTTAGTTCATATCTTTAAAACTATTCTTTTCGTAGAATAACAGACTACGCCACTGTCTACGTAAAAAGTTCTACAAGAATCAGTTTTTACCTTTTCCATATCATCCATAATAACGGAGATACGGGGGCTGTCCCAAATTGCAAAATTTTCGAAAAGACCCTGTAGCTCAGAAACGAAGAGGGCTATGAAAATTTTGTTGACGGCATCTTTCGTTTGACAAAAAAGTGGCACAGGTTTGTGCAAACCGCACCCTTCTATCTTCACGAATAACGGAGATACCGTATGATTTCAACGAAAATGGGACACCCTGTACAGAGTGAGTCAACGATAGAGTAAAGTTCATGATCTCATTTGTTTCGAGGTTTACAAAAAAATGTTAGATATAAAAGTTGTAGGGAAGGTTAAGATACACATTTTAAAATTATTATAGAATATACAGTGTGCTTCAAAAAAGCGTGGCGAATATAACAAATGTTTTTCTAAACGCAACCCCCTATTTTTATCTTATTTTTACATTCTGCGTCTTTTTTGTGTATAATATTACATACCTAAAGTTAATAGTTTTTGTAATATTTCAATTTGTTTCAACAAATAGTTAGATTGAAGTGTAGTAAAAAATTGTCAGTGACGCCATTGTTTCTGAAGTTGGACCACTAAAATTTGGTAGGAGAAATTTATAAAGATGAAGAAAAAGATATACGTAAAGGTATTTTAGTTAGATGCTACAGGGTGTTCAAAATATATTTATGAATTTCAACTATTTAAAATTAAAAGATATCAATTTTTTTAAATGGCACACCCTATATATTATTATTTTTTCTGATATATTTTACAAAACTCTTCAACTTTTATTAAATATGTCATATTCCTATTTTTAATACTTTAACAATAACAATACTGTATGTTAATACAACTACTGTACAATAGAAGTTGCTTAAAAAATAGCCATACTTACGATAGACAGCAGCCAATAATTATGTAGACAGGACGCCCAACATCCCAATATTCCTGCTGTTGCGAGAGACAATCCCAAAAGAGCTAATCCTATAGCTACGTAATATAACATGGGATGAGGCAAGTCAGACAAAGGTCCAGCTACCAGCAACTTTGAAAGTAAGATTCGATCGGAGTCAAATAGGACCAACATGCCACCAGTAACCAGTGTGAATCCGCATCCCTAGAAAAAATAAACTGAATTTACTGATAGCATTATAAAAACATAGTACGATATAAAATTTAATAAACATCAGAATTGCAATACCAACGTTTTGATATTCACCAGTCAATCTCTGATTGTTAAATCTAAAACCAGCATTATTTTTAAGCTACTAAATCAAACTAAATACTAAAGTTGATTAAAGTGTGTGCTACCCATTAGTTTATGTTAAAATGAAGAGTCTATTTATAGTAAAGTAAGTATAGACCATCTAAAGTATAATATACCTAATATAGTTTTGATTTCAGAACAGTTCTTGTATTTGTAATATTTTTTTTAAGGAAGGTTAAAAAATATAATTTTTTTATTTATTAATATCTCTGAAATTATCGAAATATATTTACTCATATTTTAGGATGATGTAAAGTGATCTGAAAGGAAACCAAAAAATGCAATAATATACAGGGTGTTCCATTTAAAAAAAAATCATCCCGGTCCACTCACACACCACTTTTGAGCAACCCTATAGAAGTTAAAATATTTTCCTGAAAACATCCTAGTACATACTTTAGGTTTGCACTTAAACAAAAGTCCCAAGTTTTTTATTCTAGGAGCTACAGATGACCGACGCACTATTGCTGGACCCTGTATAAAATACAGTGATATGTAGCAATTATGATATTTTATCATTTGAAATAACATATCTAAACTGTATTCAAATTCAAAATGCACCAGTATAAACAAATGCACAGAGCGTGATCAGCACGTGCCAGCGGCGAAATCTACCCTGATTGGCCGGCCAGCCATAGAGCCGTTGAGGTAGGCGGTTGAGATTTTTTTACAGGGTCGGCTTGCATAGCGCGTTAAGGAATACTGTTTGATAAAATAAAATTCTTTTTAAATTCATTCCCAACCAAGCGAGTAACATCAGAACGGTCAACTATTTCAATAATAATTGTTGATCACTTCGTACAAGTTACAAGTTACAAATAGAGAAAATAATATTTATGTTTGCATAAAATATTTTTACAATTAGTACACACGTACTTACTACAAAAAGTGAAAAGTTATATATTTTATATAAAATTATTATTTTGTAAATGTTAATAAAATTATAAATTTTGTAAATCTAATGTTAGTAAATGTTATGTTTAAAAATAGAAGTTTTTATTTGACTAGTTTTTCAAAAAAAATGTCGTTATACTTTAAAACGGATAATACAGCAGGCTACGAAAGCATGTTAAAACTAAGTGCTTTTTTTGTCAACTAAAATGTATTAAATTATGTTATAATGCAATTGGTCTTTTAAATGATGTAAAAACGTTTACATCATTGCATTTTTTGCAAATAGTATTATAGAAACAGATACCTATTTATACCAATATTCAGATATTGCTGTCAATAATGAAAATAAAAAAAATCGTACTACTGATTTTTTAAAAAAAATAAAAAGATAAAAAAAATAAAAAATTATTTTAAAGGACAAATTAAGCACTTTTAAAAAACACCAAATTTGTTAAAATCGCTCGTGCCAAAGAGTAATGTAATATTTTAATATTCCCGCCCCCTTCCCATCACTTTATTTCTCTAATTATATGTAGTTTGATAATAATTAAAGGTAATTATTGAGAAAACTGGAAATCGTCCGATTTTCACCAAAATTGGTATACACAACAAAAAAAGATTAACGCCCTCCGCAAAGAAGTTGAAACCAATGCAATCAAAACTCTTTCATGCAACTTCGTGCTTATAAATAGTCTTTATATAACTTCTTTGCGAAGGGGTTTAATCTTTTTTTTAATATAATATAACATAAAAATATCAACCCCCTAAGCAATGTAATTAAAACTCTTCCGCGTAACTTTGTGGATATAGGTATATTTAACTATTGTCAGATCTCATAATAGGTAATTTATTTAAAATTCCTAATCACCAATATTTGTCTCCCTCATTACATAGGAGAGAGAAAGAAGAATATATGAAATGTCAAACTTCCATCTGGTCTTAATTTTCTTTGTTATTTTGTTAAGAAAAGTGTTTTTCAGTAAAATTTTGGACATTTTTCAATCCTCAATCAAGTGTGGCTTTTAGATAAACTATGATATAATAAAAATATAGTGAAATTATTACTTTATAGGGCTGAAATAAAGAAAAAAGGGACCGCTGGTTGGTTAGGTTTGGTCAGATTCGTAATCTACGACCTCAAAATAGGGTGTATACCAATTTTGGTGAAAATAGGGCGATTTCCAGTTTTCCCAATAATTACCCATTTATATAATATAAATTTCCATCATAAAATATAAACAATAGTAAAAAAAATCATAAAAATATACATAATAATTTTATGATTTAAAATATCCGACCTTAGTGCGGTCCTGGTTATATTACTACAGCGTTCCTGTTCACGTGCTTGCCTCATGTCTCTGTTTACGTTTGGTGCATCTTGGGGTTGAATTTACTATAGGTACATATGCTGCTATCTAGCATTTTAATTATAGTAAAGCAGTAAAAATCGATTTTGGTAGTAAAAACAATTTTAAAGTGACATGCTATAGTTAGATAAAGGGTCAATGTGCTTTGAAAGGTAATCTATTATGCATCGTGTTTTGATAATATAAATCAATTGAAAATGCTTGTTAACATTATATTACCGTAGTTTTTTCTTTGTTATACATTTGTTTAATCGGTGGTGTATATTCTGTTGAATTTTGTATTCTGATTAATTTATTAATGATATTTATTAATTAAATTGAATCGAATTTAATTATTAAATGACTTTATATTTAACTAGAGTGTACCAGCGACTTCGTTCGCATCGAATTACTCATTTGTAATGGTGATGATAAAGCAAAGCAAGCATTTCCATTAACATACAAACTGGATAAAAATTTTCTTACATTTATGTCAGCATGAGAAAAAACAATATGGCGATATTATTATATAACTTGGTAATATTTGAAGGATAGTTTCATCTCGTTGGAATTTGACTTTCGAAAAATCCCTTTGCCAAAAATAAGCTTTTTACGTCAAGCAGAATCGTGGTTAAGGAATTACCCAACTTTTTGTAACACCCTGTATGATTTTTTAAAAAATTTCAAAATATGTAAAAAAACCAAATAAATTATGCTTGTCCAAGCGTTTTCCAGAAAGACTAATCGTTTAATAAATAACAAATATTGTAATATTTGAGGGGCGTTTTCACCCTCTTGGAATTTGAGATTCATAGAAACCCGATCTATCGAACCTCTACACTTCATACAGCAATCTGTTTGTCTAAAATCAGCTTTAAACGTCAAGCAGTTTAAGCAGAATCGTGATTACCAAATGGTCATATTTTATTAAAAAAAATGTATAAATTTATAAAATCTTAAAATATGCAAAATGAACAAAATAAAATATACGTTTTAAGAGTTTTTCCGAAAAAAAAAAAAAAAAAAAAAAAAATATTTAATATTTGAGGGATAGTTTCACCCCCGTAGAATTCAAGTTTCGAAAAAACCCTTATTATCGAACCTCTAAACCCTAAAGTCAATCCGTTTTCCAAATCAGCCTTTACGTCAAGCGCTTTAAGCAGGATCGTGATTAATCAATGACCAGATTTTCTTAAACACCCTGTATACATTTTTAAAAATATTAAAATATGTAAAAGAACAAAATAAAATATACGTGTTTAAGCGTTTTTTCGGAAACTTGACTGCTTTTTAAATAAAATATTACCATTTGAGGGGCGATTTCACCCCTTTGAAACTGGAATTTCGAAAATCCTTTCTTATCGAACCGCTACATCTGTAACCAACCTGTATGCCAAAATTGAGTTTTTACGTTGAGTGGTTTGAGGATCGTGATTAATCAGTATGTCGTCACTTTCACAGTCATTATGATTTTATATATTAGTATAGATTATGTTGTGCATAACATTGTATAAATCTTCAGCATCTTGAAAATACTCGTGTGATTTTCACTGAACTTTAAAACATCATTTGCATTTTAATACAAATGGATATAAAAAAGCAATAATAGTATCTTTTAATTTAGAACTAGCAAAAAAGCAGAATTCTTTTCAAAGATACCGCAATACTATTCCTAACTGCCTTAAAGTTGATATAGGCAATATTTATTTACGATCAGATTTAAAATTTGTTAATGTCAAGTAATGTCTTAAATAAAGAACAGTTCGCAATCTAATATACCGGTGCGTCTCAAAGTGGCCACCCCCTATAACTTTTTTAATTTTTTCAGATAAAAAACAAGATTTGGTATGTTAGTATATGACATAAATTAGTATTGATTGACGAATTCAAATGTTTTGGCCTATTTATTTACACTGAAATTACTTACTTATATCCGATTGAAAATGACACTTGAATAGAATAGACAACTTTTGATGATTACTAAAAACAATCAATCGTATTAAATTTCAATCTAGAGTGCCATGGCTGTGTATACTGTATGTTTACTTATATATTACTAAATAAAAAAAAAAAAAAAAAAAAAAAAAAATAGATTTGATCGTCTAATGTTTTTTCGTGTCTTGTCCTGGCCGGTTAAAAGATGCCCAAACTGGATGCATATATCTCACTTTCTTCCAAAACGAACAAGGGTGGCTCGTTAGCATATTATTTGGAAAAGCATTTTTACGAATAATCAGAATACACTGGTATTTCGAGTCAAAACAAAGAGGACGGCCTCATTGTGAAAAAAAAGGATCACAAAACCTTACATATTTCATGATTAATCTCCGTTAATGCTAGCTATAGCTCTTGTAAAGTTCATCGCACAAATGTTCAATTGGATTAAGGTCGGGACAACAAGAAGGCCATTCCAATCTACGTAATCCAACGTCATCCAGATACTCGTTAACTACTCTTACTCATAACTCGTTACCCCGCGCAACGTGGGGCTTGGCATTATCATGCATCAGTATAAACATAAACTGGTTTCCAATCAAAGGAGCAAATGGAACGACAACTTCTTTGAGGACATCCTCAATATAACGGTAGTCTTTGAGATCTCCATTTTCAACAAATTCAGCATTGCAAAATATTTATAAAATGTAGCTCATAAAAGACTAGAGATAATAGGATAATTAAAAAAATAAATATGAAATTTTTTTTTTTTTTTTTTTTTTTTTTATCCAAAACGCCCGTCCCATTTTTCCCCAGTGTTTTAGTTTATTGCCAAAACGATGTTTTGATTTACCCAGGTATAAACCTAACCTAACCTAACCGAAATATTATAAGCTACTAAAATAATAAAAAAATAATGCCAACAAATGTATCTACAAACTAATATCATAATCATAAACATCGGATTACAAATTCAAAAGCTATGAAACATCAAACTTAGTCAAAATTTTAGGGTGGCGGAATTTTGTAGAGTTTTCTCTATTAAATATCTATTTTAGGTATAGGAAGTGCTCAATAAAATGAAAATCAACAAAGCTCTCAAGATTATGATACAGTAAATATTAGTGTCTCATTAAAAAATATCAAAACAAGATTGCAAATTTTGGTAGGCTGAATTTTGAAGAACACATGATCCATAGTATTCCTATTAAAAAAAAAAAAAATAAAATTCTTCGGTTTAGAACTTTGAGAGGGCTTTAAATAAGCAGTAAATTTATTTAAAACGGTTATATTTCGATAATCACTCGGGATAGTATAAGATATTATGGTATTTTTTGAATTTAAATTTAATGGCAAATCCACTGAGCTAATAAATATACAGTATCCCTAACTAAACGTTCTCTAACCCAGTGTAAGTATATATTATCAATGTAAAAACCTCTGACGTTACAGTATTCCATAGAGTCGATACAGTATTCCATTTAAAATATACAACTTTAGTTTGAAAATATGTTTGAATCACTCCTGTATATTGACAAAAATATTTTCAAACCTGCGTTACCATTGCCTTAAAAAAAAGCTAAAACTAAATAAGACAATTATCTGTACAGGGTGAATCTTAAATAAGTGCAACATTTTCAAGGCTAGATCTCACAAAATAATTTACCGTTTTTCAAAAAAGTCCAAAATAACTGATTAGGTTTTCAAAAAAACCACTGACATTTCGATTTTCTTTCTGTAAATTTAATCTACTTTGTTGTCATAGTATCAACAAATTATGTTTTTAACTAAAAACTAAAAAATTTTTTTCGCGAAAAAGCTTCATAATCGTGTTTCTGGAGTCTAAATATACACCAAAATATAGAATATTTGAGACTCACACTGTATGTACATATTCTTGAAATACACTAAGTTAAAATAATTAAAAGTTTGCTTCACCTGCGTTACCGTAGATGGAGCTGTACACAAAATAATTAATTCAGAAATCTTTTTGACACTAATAGATATTCAGACAAACTTCCATTAATGTAGTTTTATTAATTCTCTCGGTAATTCTCCATACAGAATCAATTTCCTATACCTGTTAACAACTTTACAGTAAACCAAACATTTTTGTCCCGTGAATAATTTGTGCCACATAGATGGTACTTATTGTTAACAAAAAATCTACTATCTAATTTACAGTTATACATAGAAGTAATTTAATATTATATTCGTTAACGCACAGTTTAGTAAATATGGTTTATTGCTTTTTGTCGTTGAGAATTTTGTCATTGACAATTTTGTTCTGTCTTTTCTTTGGTGATTGGTGATTTTTTATCACTTTCTCCAACAATAGTTGCCTCAATTCCGGTATATTTGGCGTCAATCATTATTCTTTAATTTTAATAATGGTAATTTATTTGTAAATACCGATTTATTAGTCAATTTGTAAACAAATAATTTTTTTTTCTATATTAATAATATTTATATCCCGCTTAAGATCAAATGTTCAATTTAATTTTAAAAAAAAAAAAAAAAAAAAAAAAAAAAAAAAAAATTTTTTATTTTAAATAGAATTTGTTTTACATATTTATATATTTTTTATACCGTGTGCGTCTCAAAGTGGATCACCCTATAACTTTTTTGTGATAAAAAATGAGATTTAATAGTGGATAATACAAAATGTCCAGACTGATTGGCGTATTCACCTCTTGGTCACTTCCTGTTTCATCGGAAATGACCACAACTTTGGATTTTTAATGACACCCTCGGTAGTTTTTTAATAGAATGACATATCAGGTCAACTTTTGACATTTTTGCATATGGTTTAATGGAAATTATGATGTGTGGGTTTTATAAATCTCCAGTACTGACCTCGAAATACCAAGTGTGGTACCAAATTAATCTTAAAAAAATGCTTTTTCCAAATAATATAACGAGCCATCTTGTTCCGTTTGGAAAAATTGAGATATGATTAAAAAATACGGTTTATATCTTTAACTGCCAGGACAAGACACGAAAAACATTAGATGATCAACATTTCCATGGCCCATCCTCAAGCCAGAATCAGATCTCAAGAGTCAAGAT
>NW_022146979.1:633391-870921 GCF_002938485.1 Sitophilus oryzae
CTAGATAATAACGTATTGCAGTAGAGTAATGTCAAATAAAATAATATTAGGAACATCATAAAAAGTAACAGCGACCGATTAGATTTTTTCCTAAAAAAATTACAGCAGCCCACTAGATTCTTTATCAGAAAATGTTTTTTGTCCTGACATGTAATGCTTTACATTTTATTTTTTAATTTCAAATCGGTGAGTTTTATCAAAAAAATACAAGAGATAAAAAAGTTTCTAAACAAACTAAACTATCCAAATTAATTTTTTTGCATGTGTTTGATAAGATTTTTCTTTAAATTTCGTTAACAAGAATGATAGGGGTAGTTTATTTCAACCCCTTCCACTCATTTTAAAAAAGTGAAAAAATTACCAGAAAGTGTGTTTTCATAACAGTAATACTTCCATAAAATTTTATTAGTCTATCTCTTTTCGTTTTCAAGATAAAAAATAAAAACATTATTTTTCCGCCATCTTTGTACCGCAATATCTCCCTAATGGTTGACTTTTGACCCAACGTTTATGAAGCAAACTACCCTTTATTTTGAACAAGGAATCACCCCCTGAAGTTTTTCGCATTTGTTTTAAAACACCCTGTATATATTCATTGTAGAGAGGCAACAAAGCAATGAGATTTTTGAATGTCCGGAGTGCGGTAGGCAGATAACATCACGTATCGGGCTTTTCAGTCACAGAAAAGCTCATGAAAGAAAACGCCTTGCGTGACCATTTTCTTTATGTGTGTCGAATACTCGTCAGCGAGTAACGGCTGTATGTATGTATGTATACTTAGAGTATGTATATTCATACTTCTGTTTGGATCTTGCTGGAAGCAATTCAGAAATGGCTCTGAATGCCTCTTCTTGAATGTCAGAGTGAATACTTTCCGAATCGCTCATTTTTTAAACTAGTCACATCAATATTATTTACTGTCATATTGACATTGCCATGCATGGTGCTATTTGAACAAAGGTATTAAGGTAATTGATTTTTAGGATAGGTATATAGTTAAGTTCAATCATTTTTAAAACTCATTGTGTGTTTTTATAGTTAGACGTAGATAAAATATTGTACAATACATGCGAGTTAACTCCATTAAGATACTTGTGTGGTTACACAGCTCGTGCTACGCACTCGTTTTGCAACTTTCACGCGCATTTCATAATGATGCTGTTAACTCACTTGTATCGTAAATATCTATTAATTATTTTTTTCTTGAAGTAAAAATTCTTTACGCGAGTTGGAAGTAAAAATTCAAGGCCGTGACACGCAGACTTGAAAGGCGACCGCGAGATGGTCGTGACGCGCTAGCTAGCGAGAGGAAAAGTGATAGCGGCAGTGTTGCCACAGCTAGCCCATTCTGGATAGATCTACCCATTTGTAAAACAATTTAACCCCGTTATCTCGTTATAATCTACCCCGATGAGAAATAAGCTTGTGGCAACGATCTGTGCCATACCCTATATCAATACCCATACCATACTGATTTTATGCATATTTTCATCGATAGGTTTGTAGCTTCTAAATAACGGTCTAGGTAAAGCATCTAGCTCATTTGCCAGCTCAGAATTCTAATTCTGAGCTGGAAAAATAATTAATTAATTCTAATTTAGAGTTAGTAACTCGCATTTTTATTGAAATTCGTATAATTTAATAATATTACTGTAAATCACTATAAATAATAAATTGTTTGTAATACTCTGTTTGTCTGTAATAATGAATTGGATTAATAATACAGTTTTCTGTATTATTTATCCGGCAAATGATGGAGATAAACCAATAGGTCAGTCGGTACGTCGTTTTAAATAGGCCTAGGTGGAAATACTTAGGGGCAAGCTCAATTATTTTTTATTTTCTTTGTTTCGATGTGCTGAATGATATATTCAATTTGCACGGTCTGTCGATCCCGGATTTGGCCGCCATTTTGAAAAAGTCGATATAAAAACTACATTTTTACGGATTTTTTAAAATATCTCGGTTTCGGTGCATTGTAGAAAAAAATGCATGTAAAACAAAAATAGAGCAAATTAAATTCTTTACAAAAAAGTTTCTATTAATTATTCTCGTAAACTTATCAGTTCTAAAGTTATAGCAATTAACATCTAAGGCTTATTTTTATATACATCTTAATGGGCGCTAGCGTTAAATTTGATACTTTGTGACGACTTTTCTGTCGTGACCCAAATAGAATGAAAAAAGAATCCGTTGCTCAGGGTTAGAGGAAAGCTGGGTTCGTAGGTAAGGCTTCTGACTCACAGTGACTTTCTAATGTTGTTAAAAAATAAAAAAATGATAATATGTAGGCTGCAGAGATTTTAATATTGATGTTAAGAATTCAAATAGGTATGGTCAAAGACAGTGAAAAGGGCGCCACTTACTTTGTTTATGAGAGTGGTAAAGTAAGAAACCAAAAAGAAAAATACGATATCACAACATAGCTAAAATAAAGTAATCAACAGCATTAAGGGTCTATTATGTTTATCAGGAATAAAAGTCAGAAATAACTATCCTACATTAAACATTTATTGAAAACGAACACAAGTATCATCAATTAGTCACAGTGATCCCAATAAAACCGCAAGTTATTTTAAATAGATTTGAATTTAGTAACTGTATTCTTTGAACTAAGTAAGCTACTTAATAAAAACAGGTGAAATTTATGTATGTCTCAATACGATGATGTTTCGAAACATGTCGTGTACAAAAACCTTTAAAATAAATACGTGTTAATAATTTTCATATAAAATATCATAGCTAAGTAAGAGTGTACTGTACGAATCAAATTATAACTTATAAACGTTAAATAAAAAAATAATTTTGACTACAAAATGTGGGATAAATAGTGATAATTTACCAGGTTATTAAATCTGTTGTCTCAAAAATTATAAAATAAAAGCGTACCTTGTGTATCAAACTTAAGAGAGACTTATCTGTATATAGTTTCTTATGATGTAAACAGGTAGTTAGGTATTCTCCAGACTAACAGAAGTGGATGCAGATGACTATGGCAGGAGAAGTCTTCGGTATCAGCCAAAAGAACGATTGTAATGTCAGGAACACTGTCTTAAGGTCATACAAAATATGCATAGGTCCATACAAAATGCAAGTGGGTGAAACGTACAATAATTACTGCATTATTACTGCATACCATGTGGTAATTACTGAGTACCATGTGGTAGTTACTCTATAAATAAAAAATAGTTCTCAGGACAGATACTCAAGAAAAAAAAAAACAACTTACGGTCTGAAAATCAGCTTTACATAAATATATTCAAACCATATGCCGATCCAAACCAGTAATTAAATACTCAAATAAACGAAATAACAAACGGAAATAACTGAAATAGAATTTAGTTAGATAGGGCTATATAAAATGGCGGATAAACTTACGGTGATCATTCCAAGAGGAAACCAAACAAATATGATCTATACTCTGGATTGCGTACTTTACAAGGTTTTCAAATTTCCAAATCGGATACCCATGCAATGGAAATCGAAAAGTGGATTCAGAGTGCTTTTCACTGGAAAATTTGTCGGACGCCGAAACACGCGTCTTCTTCAGATCCAAATTCCCAGAAAAAAAGACCTTCTTCTCAGTTTCAGAACCAAAGCCAAAAAACCCTTTTCACCACAGACAAAATGAGAGAGAAAAAAGGTGATATCATATGATCGAAATCATTAGAACAGAAAATCGCAATCCACAGCGAAGTGAGATTCAGACAATTGAAATGCAATTAAGTTTGTCATATAGCGAATAGATGGCGCTAATAAACAAGACAAGTGAACTGTAATAAATGAAGTTTGACATCTAGCGAATAGATGCGCTAATAAAAATTAAATATCGAGACAAGTGAGCTGTAACAAATGGAGTTTGGTATCTTTGGCATCTAGCAAACAGATGGCGCCAATACTAAGAAATTTAAATAAAAATAGAATTTTAAATTCAATTTTATTAAAGGAAATAAAAAATGCAACAACTTGATCTATTCGACAACAGCGCGAGACGGCAGCCGGGGAGCGGCAACAACCAGTTCGAGCCACTTTTAGTTTTAGTGTTTCATTTTACTCATCTATAATCAAGGATTATACTATTCCGAAGTTAGACACGCGTGCAAATTATTATCACTTAATCGGTATGAAATAAAACTAGTGTACGCGACCTGCGTTAAATATTTGAAATATGGCGAGCCCCGATATATATTTTTTATTTGTGACAAAAGTTTGTTAAAAGGAGACATTTGTGAGGTGAAAGAAAAAGGTTTAAATACTTTAAGATCTTTTAGTGTTAAGTGACGTGACGGTAAAAATACTCTTTTAAAAGGTGTGAAATGCGTTTCAGTGCACCAAGCTTGTCGTAAAGTGTATACAAAAGACAGATCCGCGGAAGCACTACTAAAATCGAGTCAAAACAAAACTTAGCTGAAGCGTCTTGTTTTAAAAGAAATGTTGTTGGTTTCGATTTTAAGAAAAAAAATATATTTTGTGCTGAAAACGCGGCTGAAATATTACCTGTTATTATTGTGCTCTACCGCCAGGTGGTGTGGAAACGAGCACAAGAAAAACACAAATTTGTACTGGCAAATTATTCAAATTTACATAGAATCAGTTTCGCATATTAAATGAACCACTAGAAAATATATGCTTTGTATTTAAGCGCCTGTATCTCGTTAACCTGCTCATGCACGAAATCGGTGAATAGGACCTTTTTATAGAGAATTTAAATAGATTTCTTTTTGGTCTCTTCCAAATTTTCTGTACAGTGCACCTAGACCGAGTTATTTAAAAAAAAAACATAAAAATGTCATAATTTGACAGGATTTTCTAATATGGCGGCCGGGATCGACAGACCGTGCAAATTTAGTAGAGTATTCAACAAAGCAAAACAAAGAGAATAAGTGTTATTGCAACTTGCCCCTAATTATTTTCACCTAAAACCACTTGTCGACTGGTCTAAAATGTGATTGATTAAAATATTTATTTTTTGTTGAAACTTTTATTAACAACATTCTGAGAATTCGAATAATAAATTGATTAAAGACAAGACAAGTGACATCTGTCTAAAAAAGATAGCGATTTAGAGTGACAATTTGGTTATGTAAAATTTAGAGTGACGATTTTGATTATGCAAAACTGGTTGTCTAACGATTAACATTATTTTAAAAATAAATCCCCAACATGAATAATGAACAAAACATTGAAAAAACAGATTACATACTACAGAAAACATATTGTTGGTTAGTAGCAGTTAGCAGTAGCACAGTTTAAAGAATATAAATATATCAGTTGACCCACTCTTCGCCCGTATCAAAATTCCTCCCGCCGCTCCCCGCCTGTCTTGTAGACTTGGGTCAGTCTACATCCGTTGCTCGACGTCTACACAGCGTTCCAAGTTTATTTTAGTTCTGTTTTCGCTCCGACGCATAGGGTGAACCAAAAATAGTGTTTTAGTTGTTTTGTTCGAATTGTGAATAAAATGTCTACTAGAAATATTTGTGCAGTGGATGGTTGTGAAAGTAGAATGACAGACAATATATCGTTCTTTAGGTGCCTAAAAGATGAAGAAAGGTATGTGGTTATATAGTGTAGCATATTAAGTATATAATAATTAAAGTATTAGACATATTAAGTATATTATAATTAAAAACCTAACTATGAATAAATTGTTTTAAAAATATATGTACATATAAATTAAGAAAAATTTTTACTCGAAATATGCACCAAATATTTATTTTTAACAATTAGTTTATTATTTTAGTAGATATTTTAGAGTAGTAGTAGACACTTTACTATTATGTTTTGGATTTTGCAGTATTTACCGGTTTGCAAAGTGCATATTAAATTATTTTTTAAGATATTTGCATTTTTTTAAATAGCATGTTTTACTTTTTAGATGTTTGTATTTAACTTTAACTACCTACCTGGAAAGTCCAAATTTTATCGTCAGGTAATAAAAATACGTGCAAACAACTTGTTCTGCTATTGACAAGTTTTTTTAGAGTTTTTACTAAATTTTATGTAACGGTAAATATAACAATTGACGAGCACATGGGAAAAACGATGAGTATCCAGAAATGATAAATGTTCAGGAAACCGTTTTTTTTTAATTCAAATTACGCATGGACTTTTATATCCGAGTTTATATCGTTTTTCCCTTTTTTAAATGCCTGTTTCTATGTGGCCGTTATCAATATTCCCGTTTATTTAGGTATCAAAAGGTGTAGCCCCCCCCCCTTTGGTACTTTCATTATTTTTCCCGTGTGCTCTTCAATTAGTAGTAAATACTGTAATAAATTATATTTGCATATTTCCTAAGTTATAGCACGTTTTGCTTTTTAGCTGTTTGCATTTAACTTGAATTATCTACCTTTTTATCAAAAGGTAATAAAAAGTACTTGGATACAACTTGTCTTGCCATTATCATTTTTTTTTTCAGTTTTTATTTAATTTTATCGAACAGTAAAATTTATTACTCAATTAACTACTAACAGTCATAATTACTGTTCATGATAATCATAAAATTTAGAAAAAAATCCAAAAAAATTGACAATGGCAACACAAGTTTTATGCAAAGGTACTTCTAATACCTAACGATAAAATTTGGGCTTTCCGGGTAGGTAATTAAAGTAAAATGCAAACATCTATAAAGCAAAACATGCCATAATTAAAATACGCCAAATTATTATTATATATATTAAAAAAAAATTAACTTATTATATTTATTTAGTATACATTTTTCATATGGGGTTTCCATAATAATTATTAATAATAATTACCCTATTGACAATTCCATATTCCAAAGAATTAGGATAGAATAATATATCTAATATTTTAATATTAATGTATTCACCATAATATGTATAAGTAGAGTCTGATAAGGAAAATAACATGTAGGTGTGGATCCTGGAAAAGTGCCTTAGGATTTATAGGATCCCATAGATATGCTGTTAATCAATAAAACTAGTACTGTATTTTTATTTTTCTACTTGCTATATTAAAATTCCTTAGTATTTTTAGTTGATCCCTCGGATACGGCCAGCGTTCTGACTGATAAAATAGCACTTCCGCTGCACCCGGTAAATGTACAAATTTTTTGTCACCTCGAAGGGTCACGGGCCGCCTTTGAAGTCAAAATAACAATAGAATTCCTTAGAGTGGGCCAACTGGTATGTATTCTTTAAACTGTGGTAGTAGTCAGATATATAGATGTAGTAGTATTTTCGTTTAATGGCCACAGCTATCGGCCGGGTAATAGAATTATTGTTTTTTTAATAAAAATAAAAAAAGAACATTATAAAATTATAAAGCTAGAATAGTATGCGGTTTTATATTAACTCTATTTTTTTGAAGTATATAAAAAGCATTCATAAAAAATACGTATCCTTCAAATCCTTCAATTTAATAGTTGTTAGTAAGTAGTTTCATTTAGAAGAATATGCGCACATAGTGCACACACAATTTTTTTTATTATTAATCAGTGTTATATTTTATACGAGGAGGCTTTTTAGAGCAGTCCTAATGTTTTAAAAATGCGCCAATAAAATGATGAAACATTTTTCAAATAACTCTATGTAGCATATTTTCAACGAATTACATTCCCAATTCCGAATCATATACCGGTGCATACTCGTACAAAAGAAATATTTATATATAAAAAAATTAAATGAATTTTCTATTGTTCAATTTGAAATTCTCCGACATGAAAAACGGCAAAAACTGAGAGCAAAAACAAACAAACGCGTTCAAAGCTCGAATTTACGCGGTAAAATAATGAGTTTTTTAAATTTATATTTTCGACTGGCCGGAATCACAATGAAATTCAAACATTTGAATGTACCATGTAAAATTACAATAATTTTTTAATATCTAGATTTGTTGATTTTATCTCGTTTGTAAATTTCAGGCTTGTTTAAACGTGTTTAGACGAATATGTAATACTTTGTGAAACGTTTAAATTTGTATAAAAGATGTATTCCATTTTTTAAGGTTCTTTGAGAATACAACATGCTATTAATGAAATTATTAATTAAATTTATAATAATGCCATTAGGGTTGCAAATTTTGGTGTTGCAACAGCTAAATAAAACATTAATCCCATAATAATACACTAAAATACTTTACTTTCAACACTGGACGCGAGTTTGTCTAACTATGTCGGTGCCATCAACAAACGATTAAAACTAATTTTTAATTATCTGATTATCATTTATTAGAAAGGAGACAAAAAAAAGATGTAGCAACTACAGAGGCATTAGTTTGATAAGCTCAGTGGGAAGGTTGTATGGCAGGATATTAAAAGAGAGAGTAGAAGAGAGCTTCGAAGAAATAGAAGAACAAGGTGGTTTCCGCGCTGGGCGTTCTTGTACATACAACATATTTGTGTTACAACAAATAATTGAAAAAAGGAGAGCTTGAAATTTGGACACGCATCTGGTATTTATAGGTTTAGAGAAAGCCTATGATACGGTGCCTTTGAAGAAATTATTTGAAATCTTGGTTGAGTCAAATGTGAGTAAAACATATATCAATGCAATCTGGAAAATGTACAAAAATCCAAAAAGTATGATCAGGCAGGGAAGTTCCTATAAGGACTCAGACAGAGGTGCAGTTTATCACCTACCTTATTTAAAATATATATCCAGGAGGCATTGAAAAACTGGAGAAGGAAGGCATTAGAGGCTCAGACAGAGGTGCAGTTTATCACCTACCTTATTTAAAATATATATCCAGGAGGCATTGAAAAACTGGAGAAGGAAGAGTAGAGCTATGGGAATAGAGATTGACAACCACTGTCTATCGACCTTGTTCTTTGCAGACGACCAAGTTATTGTTGCAGGTTGTGAGGAGGATGCAGATTATATGTTCAGGAAACTTGACGAAGAATACGATAGATGGAGACTCAATATCAGCCTCACAAAAACCGAATACCAGAAAGTAGGAGAAGAACAAACTGCAGATCCTGAACTACACATACATGAAATTAAAAGGTGTAGCGAATATAAATATTTAGGAAGTATTATATCTGAAGAAGGGAACTCCAAGAAAAATATACATAGCAGAGTTCAACAAGGTAAGAAAGTAATCGGTCTTCTTATCCCTCTCCTGTGGTCAAATAAAACAACCATCTAAACAAAGCTAAGGATTTACAAAGCAATCGTAGAGCCAATTTTAACATACGATGCCGAATGATGACAATTTACAGCAAAAGAGAAAAGGATGGTCGAGTCAGTAGAGATGGACTTTCTCAGAAGAGCATGTCGAATATCAAGGATGGAGCACATTAGAAATGAGGAGATCAGGCAAAGAACAAGGCGAATATATACCAGCACCGACAACACCGAATCGAGACAGCTACTATGGTATGGGCACGTAAAAAGAATGGGAGGGGAAAGATGGCCAAAAAGAGCAATGGAGTATCGTCCCCAAAGCAGAAGGAAAAGAGCAAGACCTACAACTACGTAGTTAGATGGAGTAGACCAGTACATGAGAGACAGAGCTATTAAACAGGAAGAATGGCAAAATCGAGCAATATGGAGGTCGAAATGCGGGATGCGGCAGAAGCTGTAGGACCCCCGCTTTATATATATTATCATTTATTATAATCAACTTAGTTTTAATCGTCTGATGATAATGCGAACACGAAGTTTTTTGGTGTATTAGCATTGATTGAAATAATTGGGAAGACACGCAACCTAATGGGAAAATTTGTGACAAGGCTCATTCGATTTCCCCTTACGTCTCAAGTGCTGTACGGTGGAGTCACTACATGTCATGCGGCCAAAGCATAAAACTCTCATTTTATCTAATTGGGGTAGCGAAAGCTTTTCGAAGATGGTGTGGAACCGAAAGCCACAATGCTGCCATATTAAAATGAGTAATATCTGTAATACGTTTGACGAAAGTATCTTTGGATGAAAAATCCGCTTTTAAGTACTGAAAATGTAAAACGTGTTAAAAATGTGTTAAGCATAAAATAAACAACAAAAAAAAATAAAATTTTAGTCACTGAATATTTCGTATGATCGAAGAAAGTCGTTTAGTTGGCTTGGAAATGACGATTATTGACATTTATCATACTATTTTACATATGAAATAACTCTGATGCCGTTCTTTGTTTAATCATATAATACATATTATATTAAACTGTTTAATGATAGAAAATCCGTATTATTAACGTACTGTACCCAAAATCAGCAAATCTACGGATTAATCCGTAGTTCTGTCAACACTGTCTCCGGCAACCACCCACTATGTCGACAGAAAGCAGAACTATCAGCAGAACAGTATCCTTTATCCGCTGCGCTATACTATCAGCGCGCAGCGGCGCAGAGCTAAATTAAATCTCGGACAGTCTGACGGTAACGCCAGCTACATCTCGGACATAGTTTTTACCACGAAATTTCCCATAAGGTTGCGCATCTTCTTATTTTTTCAATTAACGGTATTATTGTTTTGTTTTGCAATTATTGTATTTATGTTAGCTTAAATGTCATTCTCATTTTTATCAAAAGTAATCTTAGGTAGGGATTGCATATACTGGCCTTGTATACCAAATTATACTAAAAAAGGATCTTCTTAATGATAAAAAAAACATCAAGGCATCCAACTTCTCCTCAGAGAGGTGCAGGGCTGAAATCTAACCGAGCAGGCTGCTACTGATTACTTCGGTGACTGAACACGTATTGAAGAATCAAAGGGAACTTGAAACACTGCAAGGCAAACTTGGCGAAAAAACTTCTAGAAGCAAGAGTAGAAAAACTTGCAAAAAAACGTCTAGAAAAAGTCTAGAAATACTTGAAGAAAAATCCAAAGAAAAACCTGAAAAGAAATGCACGGTATAAGTTAACCTTACATTTAAAAAACTTGAAAAATTTACGACGGTTATAATTTACCTCATTGTGAAGGCACACAATCAATAATTTAACATTTCTTCTCAAATAAGGGCTGGACACTTCTCATCAAAAAACTGGAATCTAAAAGAAAGGTATGTGGAGGTTTTTTCTACCGAATGGAATGTCAAAGAAAATCTTACCAAAACTATAGATTCTTTAAAATCTAATCAATCAAAATCTATATGGGACCTTCAACCATCTATAGGATAACAAAATCACAATATTTTGCCCATATTGTGAAAAATACCGGCCAAATAAATTTAATTCTCAAAATGGCACAGTCACCTCGGCGACGCGACGGCCAAATCCGAGGTGACAATTTTGACGTTTCCCGTCTTGTCGATACACCAGGGTACGATCCAATATTTTCGGTAGAGAGCGTCCCGAAATTTAAGTGTTGTAGAAATGTAAAAAGAATATCGATACAATAATAAACTACCGTCTATAATAAAACAAAGTAGCATTTGGAAAATGCTACAATCAAATATATATAAAAAATATAGAAAGAGTCGATATATATAGTTTTATACAATAAACACTCTTAAAGTAAAATAGAAGCACTAAATCACCACAATACACCAAAACACTTTTACTTTTACACTGGACGCGCGTTGCGCTAACCATGTTAGCATCATCAGCAGATGAAAACTAAAGTACAATCTACAAGTTGAGCGTTTATATACTCGCCCAGTGGGCACCGAGTAGGCGTGGCAAAAACTAGCCAACCGAGTCAGAGCCAACTGAGCGTAACAGTTAGATTTACGCCACTAGAGTAGTAGGAACAAAGAACTTGAAGGAATTTTACCGTTGTCTCTGTTCATACTATCTTTACATTTATTAATTCTGATGCTTTCATATGCATCTAATTGCCTGTAATTTGAGTTTGTCAGTAATTTCAAGTTCTTTGTTCCTACTACTCTAGTGGCGGAAATCTAACTGTTACGCTCAGTTGGCTCTCACTCAGTTGGCTAGTTTTTGCCACGCCCACTGGGCGAGTATATAAACGCTCAACTTGTAGATTGTACTTTAGTTTATAATCATCTGCTGATGATGCTAACACGGTTAGCGAAACGCGCGTCCAGAGTAAAAGTGTTTTGGTGTATTGTGGTGATTTAGTGTTTTTATTTTGCTGTTTAACACCAAAGGTTCCAACCCTCAACTGTAAACTCTTAACGTAATCACCAGATAATAATATTTTTAGAACTGTACTAGACGCTGTGTGATTGTTTAGATTTTTAACTAATTTATTAAAAATACATTATAAGCATGTAATAATGTATTAAGGTATGCTGCTCTGCATAGTGAAAATCGGTGTGCATTTCTCGGAACTTAAGATAACTTTCGAAGTTTCGCACTGAAAGTTACATACAGACAAAAGCTGGTAATAATGTCGAACACGTTTTCGCAAACTTAATTACCGAATTGCATAATATCGTAGCGTTAATAAGTGCACTAGTCCTTGCACTTACGAACTTCCTGAACAGAAGTTTCCTGTTGTGAAATTTACGCAAATCCACCTTAAGTTCGGGAGTTGAAACATTACTAATTAATATGGCGATAAGTTTGTAATTTGAAATTAGTGATGCGTGAGTATCATTTTCCTGAAAGTATAACAGCAAAATAAGTTGATATGCAGTGTGACTTTTAACCACTAGAGTTTTATATTAATGCTTGAAATTGAAATCCGACTATATTATATGCTCATTATAACAGAATAATAAATTTAACTGAAATGCAAGAGTCGTTCATTTAATCATAATAACAAAAATCTACATATATAAAATGCTAATTTTTATCTATGTCGTCTCTACTGAAGTAACGACTCGCTCTAAAAAGTTGCTTTTTTTACTAAAAGATATCTAATTGGCTCTTCTATAAACTGTCGTCGTCGGATTTTTTGTTTTTCATTTAAATAAAAAAAAAAAAAATGTATTTTTTTCTGATTGCGTGGCGGATGCGTCAGGCTTCAACTAGTATATTTATAAACTTCTTTGTGTAAAAGTATTCAACAATTTTTCATATCTACTATATTCTGTTACAAACTTTTGATTCTACACTGAGAGAAAAAACATTGTAAAATATAAAAAAATGCTAATGAATCAAATAAAATCAAACAAATTTTGGGCTCATTAATGGTCATAATTATATTAATAAGACATCTATTGATTTTATGCATATATTCGTACATATAAAACATTGTACATATAAAACAATAAGGAAATGCCAGTTTATTTTGAACGTGGTTCTTTTAAAACATATAGGGTAATAATTACTTTAAAAGGACTAAATATTAGATATCCGATAAAATAATATTCACTTTATTTCGAATGCTTTAATTTTTATTATCTATATAAAACAATATTATATTATCAGCAATGGTTTATGAAACAAATAGTTAGGTAAATCGAATTCCATAGAACGAGTTAATTATTTTAACGTGATTTATTGTGCATTTTACAATGGATTTTTTTTTAATGTATATGCAATCTCCGCCGGTGCTGCCATCATCGGAGTATACTGTAAACAGCCGACTAAACAAATACACGGGCTTAAAATGTGACCACACAAAAAATTGTGTGTGCACTAGGTGCGCATATTTGAGTATATAGTGAAACTTCTTACTAACAGCTATTAAATTGGAGAATTTGAAGGACATGTTTAAAAAAGTGTAGTTTGAAATGTAGAAAAAAATAATAAATTAATAAATAATTTGATTCACTTTTACAAAATTTGTATCAAAATGACATCCTGTCCATCAGATGACTCCTTTCGGGTACCTCTATCAACGTAACGAGTGGTTGGTTCCAATCGACCCATAATTAAGAAATATCCTGATGATTTCGTCCATTTAGAGGTATCCGTTCGATTCGTCGAGGGCGTCATCTTGTACCCCGTCCCCGAGTAAGCCGAAATCTACCAACATTTTTCTTTAATATCAAATCCTTAGTCCCACCATTTAAGATGTAAACGAAACGTCGTATCCAACTTTGCAGTCTGGGACCGTAAGCACTGTCGCTCAGGTAGCCTACGCAGAAAATTTGGTCGCGATCGGAACTTTTGACGTTTTTTACGCCAAAACTAAGTGTCACAGTGACACGTGTAGTACACGGTCAAGTTAGCCTTGGTGCAATCTATCGACACACCAAATTTCATTTAAATCGAACCGATTTTTTCTAAGCCGTAGGCTGTCTTTACTACTTTTCCTCTCGTGTGTCATGTGTCGTGTCACAGCCTAGGATTTTCACTCCCAGCGCGCGTAAAGAGGTTTCACTTCAAAATTTGTTATTATATTATATGAAAAGTACAGTGTGATCGGAAAAAAAACCGGCGTCCAGTTGGCGGGGAAATGACGATCGATGACATTTCCCATATAAATTTACATATAAAATGACAGCGATCTTCATTTCATAGCCAACGCTGACGCCGTTTTTTCTCGATCATACGGTATTAGTAAGTGCAATTTATGAAAACTCTAAAACAAAAATAAAAAATGAAAGTGTTTTGATACCTTCAGAAGGTGTATTACAATTTATTATCGAAGCTAATAGAACTTTTGAGATTAGTAATAACATTCCGTCAGCATAAATACGGTAGCGATCATAGTTTTATGCACCGGTTTGCTAGTTGGGACATAACTAGAGCTATCTGGATTGTAACGAAATTTTTTAAAGGTACATAATAGGGTGCACAAAAAGAAATATTTTTTTTTTCTTTTTAGTTACCGTGAAAATATCGTTCAGGATGACGAAAAAAATTCTGGTAAAGTTTGAACTTTTAATATTAATATTAAGAGGTGCCTCATCGTCATTTCCTCTTTCCCGTTTAAATAACACAGGGGAACACTTTTTTTTTCTTTGGAATTCTATTGCGTTCTAACAAATCAGCGTTTTGTAAAAATCAACACACATTCTTGTAAGAAATTGAACTGTCTTCAAAAAAGGTCTGATATGAATTTTCATTTAATCGACTCATTTGAAAGTTATTGAAGGTTAAAGTTCAACTTCAAATCGCATATGATACTTTCTACAATTTTTTATATTTTCTCACGAAATGGTTTATCGTTTGAAATTGTTAAAACATAACGCGTCTCCCAATAACTGCATTAGTAGAAACTAACATACTTAAATATGTTATGCCAAAGCCAAGATTTTAATATTATTTGAATGCGATCAACATGTACGGTAATCGGTGCTGCATGATGTCGTTGATTGAAGAAATAAGAAGATGCGCAACCTTATGGGCGATTTCGTGAGACAAAACATGTCCGAGATGTAGCTCGCGCTTTTGGGGTTACCGTTACATGTTCGAGATTTAGTTTAGCTCTACGCCGCTAGGCAGTTGATAATACAACAAGAATACTGTACCGTACTTCGGCTTTTAGTCAACAGAGTGAGTGGTTGCCGGTAACAGTGTTGCTGGAGTCAGTGTTGACGGAACTACGGATTAATCCGTAGATTTACGGATTTTGGGTACAGTACGTTAATAATATGTATTTTCTGTCATTAAACAATTTAATATAATATTATACAGGGTGAGTCTTAAATAAGTGCAAATATTTTCAGGGCTGGTAGATCTGGATAAAACAAACATATTTTTTCTTTACCATTTTTCAGATAAGTCCAAAATAACCGAGTTATTTAAGTTTGAAAATAAAAAAAAAATATTTTTTTTGAAAAAATTTTGAGAGCTGCCGGATTTTTTCTGTATTTGCATCCTTTTTAATGCCGTAACCATAGAGTAAAGCCGTAGCTATGGTAATATTAAAGATTAAGAAATTATACCGTGGGAAAATTTGCGGTGAACAGGCATTTCTAAAAATTTTCGAAAAATATACAGGGAAATTTAAAAGAAAATGCAGGATTTTCAACATCTTTTTTTGCGAAAAAAACTCATAGATGTGTTCCTAGGGTCGAAATATACCACCCCTGAAAATATTTGCACTTATTTAACACTCACCCTGTATAATTAAACAAAGAACGGTGTCAGAGATAGCTTTGAAATGAAGATCGCTGTTATTTCATATGTAAAATATTATGGTAAATATCAATATTCGTCATTTTCAAGCGAACTAAATGACTTTTTTCGAATATTTAGTACCTAGAAAAGAATTTTCAGAATATAAACGAAAATTTAATAATAAACAAAGATTTTTCCGTCAAACGTATTACAGATATTACATATTTTAATATGGCAACACTTTCGCTTTTAGTTCCACACCGCCTTCGATATGTCTTCGCTTAGAGAAAATGAGTGTTTTATGCGTTGGCCGCAGAACGGCAGAGGCTCCACCATACAGCACTTGAGACGTAAGGCGAAATCAAATCAGCCTTGTCACGAATTTGACAATTAGGTTGCGTATTTTCCTAATTCTTTCAATCAACGGTGATATATAAAGCCGGCAAGCTCTGATTTCTGCCGTACCGAGCGCTGTTGTTGAAATTTTTAAAATCAACTGAAATTAACCAAACTTATAGTTCGTTAAGTAAACATTCTTGATGTTCAATTTTGTAATTTTCACTGTTTGTACTGGTGCATTCTGCAATGGATTCAAGTATTTCATGATTATATCAGAACTGTAAAATGCATACCACATTGCACGTTTAAAAGGTAGGATTTACTTACTAATAAATTCTACTACACTGTAACGCTCTACAACAATAAAATGAAATTCAATAAACTAATGTCTTGCCAACTCTAATATTTCCCAGTATTGGAACTGTAGCGGCCGCCAGCTTTTCTACAGTGGAGACGGGTCGGGGTGAGGTGTAAGTTTTGAGCGCCACGTGATTACGCTACAGTCCAATCAGAATAAAAAAAAGAATACTTCTACACTTACTCTAATCACGAATAGTAAGTGACTAAATAATATTAGAAACCAGCAACAACAGGTTCAATAAAAGTTCTAATTTAGACAATTATGATTTATTTTAAATTATTAAAAATGATTTATTTTAAACTAAAATATTGATAATTTAGAAAAATACTTAGCAAACGTAAGAGCTTGGAGAAGCTATCAATAAAAAAATACACATTAATGCAATTGCGCACCCCCCAGACGCAAATTAAACTAACCTCAATAAATCTCGCTAATTAGAGATATCTATCTCTATTATAAGTATCTAATATCTACCAATTTTTCTCAAAGCAATTTAGTTAATTTCATGTAAATTAAATTAATCTTAATTTGAAAGTTGTACAGAATAAAAAAAATAACAGATAAAAACGTTAAAAACTTGCAGTTTGTTGGCTATGGTTTCCAGGGTGGTTAGGGCACGTGGTGGTCCAGAGGTCGTCCCGATCCAAGGTCTCTGCTGTCAGGGTTGCATCAACAGCAAGGGTAACTGGATAATTGTCGAAACCCACGAGGTCCAAAAGAAAACCAATCAAAACGGAATCTTCGGGAAAAGAGAAGACTTCCGAAAAACTTCCAAAAAAAATGGAAAATCGAGGAAAGAAAAAAAAACCCTATAAAAGATTTCCAGAATTAAATCCTGAGAAAATGAAGAGAAAATATAAGCTACTTTACCTCGATGTTGGTGAGGGTTAATGTAATAGTAGTCTAATTACTCCCACAAAATGGCGTGGAGAGCCGGTTCCAAATTCGCTAATAATACCATTCTACTCCACAAGTTATCTTCTGATTTTTTTGATCCTCACAAAGAGAAGAAGCCATCCACCAATCCAGAAGGAGACAACCAGAACAAATCAGAAGGTCAGGCACCTGCACTACCGACAAAATTAAGCAGAAAAATGGATGCTTTCTGAACTTTAGCGAGACGTGTTCGTCCCGGAAGAAGATATTTTTTTCTATCCTTACTCTGAAGAATTTCAACCAATAGGAATATACCACAATTCATTTGGAATTAACTGTCAACTGCTCTTCCCGGTACTGAGTAGTACGCAAGTACCATAGTAAAGAATCATGTATTTTATATATGACAAGACCTAAGTTTCCTTAAATACTTAATGAAGATTGACAATCAGTGAAAGAGAGAAATACTTGATGAAAGCTGGAATTTATTTTAACAGAAGAATGTAACCAAAATAATTAATAAATAATTAGTTAATAATTACAAAAATTTAACAATTAACGCTAGCTTCATTGCCAACCATATTTACTGGTAACAGCGCCGTCTCCAAAACCGAGTCAAGACGTTAAAGCGCACTCTGAAGCAATTTACGTTAAAATGTCAAGATTTGCAAATATGTTTAAAAACAAATACACATAAAACCTAAATACCCATATTTATATTAAATCAAACCAATTATTACTTAAATCATAATTATCTAAAAATATATTATATTTCTACTATAAGAAGATTCGACAGATATGGTTATTTACAACCAGAAGGTAAGTGTAAATACACCGGTTTATTTATAGCTTTAAATTTATAACAATAACAAACATTTTAGGAATTATTTACTGATCGAATAAAAATGTACTTATACGATATAATATTTCTAACTGTATTTAAAAAAAAGGAACATATCCAGGAAAAATCAGCTTGAATATATATTTTAATTTTACAAAGGTAAAAATAGAAAGGAAGGAAAACATTTTCCACTATACTTCGAAAATCAAAAATTTTTCTTCAACATGATTTTTTTAAGAAAATAGAGTGTATGTTATTTTTTTTTTTTCTTTTCCAATAAAAATTTATTTCATCATAACAATTCAATTTATAGAAAGGAACTGATATTTTATTCCTTTTTAACAGCTAGAAATACAAAATATATCAAAGAAACCCTATTGAAAATATAAATACATATAATAAATAGAACCAAAAAATAAACAAGTGAGTATGATCATAACCAAGCTGAGTATCTCATGCTCTTAAGGAACTGTAGAAAATGACTGCCTACTGATTTTTTTATAAAATTTTTGACTCGTAACAACACTTAAAATGTAACATAAAACTGCAATATTTCATTCAGAACGTTGCGTTGGTTTAATTCGAAACATCTAAAAATTTATCGGATTTCTCGTTAACAAGTTCAAGTATCCTGATACTTGTGCTAAAGAACTTTTCTTACAAGTTTCCTACATGAAGTAAGCGAGGAACTGACGGAGGAATTTCACCAATTAACCTGGCAAAAATAGTTTAACTACTAGTAACTTCCTTTTATGAACTTTATATTTCATTAACTCTTATTATAAATTTTATCTTTAAACTTTTCTGCATTATTTACTAATAAGTTATACACTAAGAACACTAGAGAATGTTATTATAAATAATAGAAAAATATATGTTTATTTAAATATCGCTGAATATAGAATATACAGGGTGAGTTTCCTACGATGTTCTCTATAGGTGTCTCAGAAACTACTGGAGATAGAGAGTCGGTTAAATGGTGAAAGAATTGCAGTTTTGTGGGGTCATAAATATGCGCCTTTCAGATTTTTGAAAAAGTTCATGACTTACTAGATATTTCGAAAAAAACAAATTTCGGCTATTTTAAAAATTGTTCCTAATTCTATTATAAACTATTTTAGACAAAAAGTTTTCAGATAAAAGTTGAAGATAATCATATCCTTTATGAGAATGTGGCCCTCCGTTGTCTTCTAAAGCCTGTCATTTTTGACATATGACACAAACATATGTTTTTTTAAATGGAAACCATAGTTGGCCATGACTTCATAAAAAGCGCCATTTTTTAAGCTTTTCAGCGATATAAGCAATAACATGTTTTCTTCGAAAAATTACTGAGTTATAGCCAATTCTTATCATTTTTGAAACAATTTAACTTAGTTAGCCATGGAAACAAGTTTAATCGCCTTTGCTCTCAGAAATGTGAAGCTGTCACATCCAAACTTAATTAAAAAAAAACGTTAATTAAAACAAGCAAAAATTGTAAATATTAATTTTTCAAATGAAGAAAAGCGTGTAGGAATATTGGTTCGACTTTTCTTGACCATACATTTTCGAGGATACGTTGACCGGTGAATGTTACGTTTTTTAGAGAACGGTTTTCAAGACATGTTAGGAAAGTTAAATTTAGTTATAGCCAGTTCTTATCTTTTTTGACTAATTTCAATTAGATTACATGTTATTCTTATTCTGTTATGATTTATAACTTATAAAAAGTCACAATATATTACTAAACGGTTCCTTACAATTTACAATGAACAAACTAAAACTTAAAAAAATAATATCACTGCATACACTTCAAGTTGTTTTAGAAAATGTTCCGCCATTGTTTTGAGTTGTATCTTTTTAAAACTGAATTACTACCTATTCTCATAAAAGGACCGGTCGACTTAATTAAACTTCTCTAGTACCGCCACTCGAGAGCAACGACGATTGAACTTGTTTCCATGGCTAACTCAGTGAAATTGTTTAAAAATGATAAGAATTGGCTATAACTCAGTAATTTTTCGAAGAAAACATGTTTTAGCTTATATCGCTGAAAACCTTAAAAAATGGCGCTTTTTATGAAGCCATGGCCAACTATGGTTTCCATTCAAAAAAAAATGTTTTTGTCATATGTCAAAAATGACAGGCTATAGAAGAAAACGGAGGACACAGTCTCATAAAGAATGTGATTATCTACAATTTTTATCTGAAAACTTTTTGTCTAAAATAGCTTATAATGGAATTAGGGACAATTTTTAAAATAGCTGAAATTTGTTTTTTTCGAAATATCTAGTAAGCCATGAACTTTTTCAAAAATCTGAAAGGCGCATATTTATGACTCCACAAAACTGCAATTCTTTCCCCATTTAACCGACTCTATCTCCAGTAGTTTCCGAGATACCCATAGAGAATATCGTAGGAAACTCACCCTGTATAGTATAGAATATATTTTGACCCCAGAAACACGTCCATGAGTTTTTTTTTTGCAAAAAAAAGATGCTGAAAATTGTGCATTTTTTTTTAATTTTCCTGTATATTTTTATAATAATTTATAATAAAAAAAATAAATAAATTGTATAATAAAAAAAATAGAAAAATAAATAATTAATAATAAAATAAATAAATTCTATACAATTACACTTTTCAGTACTAGTATATACAGGGTGGTCCGAACTGTATTCTGGAAACTTCGGCAGCATATTCTGCAGATAAAAATAAGTAAAAAAGTACTTATAGATGTATGTTCTAAAATGCTGAGTTTCGGAGATACAGAGTGTAGAAGTTTTATTTTTATTTCAAATAATTTTGATTTTTTTTCAAATAATTTCTGAAGTAACGTCAATATTGGGATAAGAATTGGTGTGTGAGAGTTTTTTGACATGAAAAATTTGATTTTGATGTCAATTTGACTCCTACTTGTAGAGGGCGCCATCTACGCCTTTTTTAACTGATTTGAAGTGTAACAACTTTTCGTCTGTACCTGTATAAACCAATGAGTGAAAAATTATACATTTACAACGGTTTTTACGTAAAAAAGGTCTCTTGGTAAAAAACGCTACGAGTAATGGTTCTCGAGATATTTGGAATCGAAGTTATCAATACTTGTCATCATTGACATAAATTAAACATGTTGACTAAATAGTTATTAGACTGAAATCATAAATTTGAAATGTTTTTGTGTCAAAATTTCTTTACCATCATTTTTTCGCAGAAAAATTTATGATTAATTTAAAAAATTTAATATTTTCCAAATTTATTATTTCGGTCAAATAACTATCTAGTCAACATGTTAATTTTTTTTCAATAGTGGCATGTATTGACTATTTCCATTCTAAATATCTTGAGAACAATTGCACGTAGCGATTTTTACCACGAGACATTTTTTACGTAAAAAGTCACGGAAATGTATATTTTTTCACCAGTAGTTTTATACAGGTACGGAAGAAAAGTTATTACCGTTCAAAACAGTTAAAACACATGTAGGTAGCGCCCCCTACAAATAAGAGTCATATCGACATCAAAATTAAATGTCTCTTGTCAAAAAACTCCCAGACACCAATTTTCATCTAAATATTGACATTACTTCAGTTATTTAAAAAAAAATCGAAATAAAAATGATACTTCTCCACCCTGTATCTCGAAAACTAAATAATTAAAAACTAATCTGCAGAATATGCTGCCAAAATTTCCGGAATACAGTTCGGACCACCCTGTATTATTACATCTCTACTTGTAATAACGAATACATAAAACGTGTGTTTTGAGTATAATAAATTGTTTGTTTTTACACGATTTTAAGTGTCTTACCCTGTCAGATACTTTTGTACCTAATTTATATTACAGTTGAGGCTTGGAGCCTTTGGTGTTACAACAGCAAAATAAAACACTTCTTACAGTGCCATACTCTATATAGAGCGTCGGCGACCTCTCGCGTTTGTGGTGTGAATAAAGTACTAATTCACCAGAAACACTATACTTTTGCCGCTCCTAATTTATAAATTCATAATCCGTGAAATACAAAACACTGTTTCCCACTTCATACAAATATACGAAAAACATTTTTCCTATCTATCTCCTCGTGACATTGTAATTTTTCAAAGAAAATAATGAGCTTAACTAACAAAATTAAAAATGATTCTTCGTTCATTTTATAATTAACATAGTTAATATTGTTTTGTTATTTGACAGTTCTGGCGTAATATTTTATTAGAGAGGTTTGGTTACATCCTTATGCAGATATAAAATTACTAGAAATATAAAAAAGACTAAATTAAAATGAAAGTTAAAATCCTAGTTAATTTCACGTTGATTTTATTTTCTCTCTGTATTCCCCCCCCCCCATGAGGAATAAAATAATTAAAAAAAACAAAAAGTATGTATCCTCGGAAAAAAGGGCAAACTTTCAACAGTGATACTTTCCAGAAACAGAAGAAATATATAGAATTGTTAATTTTGTATTTCCTGTGTTTAAACTTAGTAAAAAATATTTACTTGACAGTTTATATTGTTAGTAAATTATAGTTCTAAAATAAATAAAAATAAAATAGACATGTAAATCATACTCTGATATATTGTGTAGCATACTTTTATTTATACAAAAATGAATTTTCGTTTCGAATGGATAATAATCCATGTTGATTAAATAGTAATTTATTATATATTAATTGTCGAATTATATTTTGTACCTTATAAATTTACTATCTATAGCGGGATTGGAAAATCAGGAATACACCTTGTGGATCAACAAACATATTTAATTCAAGACTAAATTTAACCATTTTAATAATTAATTAAAATATAACTTCATATACAGGGTGGCCCATTAGTCCGAGGAAGTTCAATATCGTCGTTGTTGATGAGAGAAATAAAAAAAAATTTCATGCGGATTTTGCATGGTTTACTTTATAAATGCCTCTTTAGGCATATCCTAAAATATTTTGTTGCATACAGAATGTGCCAAAATAATTATGATAAAATTTTATTTTTTTTTAAATTGCACCCCATATTTTTCTGTTCAGATTTGGATTCAGCATAAAACTCTGAACTCTCTTATTTACTGAAACTTTGGTTTAAAACACTATACCCGAAAAGTGGTTAAAACTAGAGTGAATTTAACTTTCTTAATATTTAACTATATTTTCTTAAACACCAAGGACAACAGAAATAAACTACGAAGGAAACTTTACATTGTTACAGGGTAATTTTTTTTGGTGTCGCCAGCTGCACAATATTTAAAACATATTGTATATGGGTAATCTCTCTTTTAGATGCAGAAAAAGTGAATGTTTTTTGTATTTAAAGTTTTCCTAAATATTTAAGGTTTTCACAGTTATTGGCGATATTATATTACATATGGCTCCAACAGTAAATTTTTATGAAAGCCGCCTAGTATGATCTTTGTCTGGAATTTTACCGTTGAAAATCCCATATATGTAATATAATACAGCGAATATTTGCAAAACCACTAATATTTAGGAACACTATAAATACAAAAAAAATAATTCTGCATCTAAACGAAAAATAATATACAGGGGGTTGCATTTAAAAAATTAAGATATAGTATTTTAAAAATTCCAATTTTGGTTACGCTATAAAAAATACCCTGTATAAGATAATGTAAATTTTCTTTTGTAGATTTATTCTATTATCGTTGGTATTTAGGATAATATTACTAAGTATTAATAAAGATAATATTACTCTAGTTTTTAACCATTTTTCGTATATAGTGTTTTTACCAAGGTTTTATTTAGCAAGTAAGAAAAAAAACGGCAACACCGCATAGTATTTCAAATAGAAGTAGTTTACTAATTGCAGAATTTTATGGTGAATCCAATAATCTACAAAAAATCAATAAAATGGCTCTGTTGTTAAAATTAAAATAGTTCTGTTATGTCCAAAATTATTGTTAGGGCATTAGTATTGTCCATTAGTCAAGTCTTGAATATTGTTGAGTGCCTTTTAAAGATCATAGTCTAAACATTTGAAGAATTAGTGATAAATGTAACAACATAAAAGGAAACAACATGCGAAAGTAGACTACTAACTACACTCAGATACAAAAAAAACGCAATGGAGAAATTTTTAGTGAAATTTAAAGTGTTATATTTTTGTTATTTTTAGCTCTACTTTCACGATTTTTTTATCAAGCTGTATATAATTATATCAACTTTAATTCGTAAACTCAGTTTTTTATAAACTTTAGTATATAGCATATTATACAGGGTTAATCGAGGGGTTGTTTTTTTTTCCCTAACTATAAAACACCCTATGCAATAATTTCGTGTGTAAATTTTCCTAAGATATAATTTTACGGTCAGGACCATATCACTGAGCATTTTGTTTTTTGATCATGTCAATACATGCCTTGTTTAATTTTTAAGAGCGAAATGAACTTGCCACCAACGATTTGCATTTTTTTCAATTATCATTTCTTTTTAAAGTTATAGTTTCAATATGACAAGGCGGCTTTGGTGATTATTGTGAACTATATACTACTATGAACTGCCCATCATGTTCGATGTTTGGGAAATTCTTGGCGGGCGGGTTAGAGGGCGCGAAGCGGTACCAGCTTCATTAAATTAATTTTGCTTGGTTCTTAAAGAAGAATGGGAAAGCATAACGCAATATGGTATATGCAGCCTCAATGAAAGTATGAATGGGTGAATACAGGCAGTTAGAGCAGCCAAGAGAGGCAGGCAATACAAAGTATTACGGTATTTTTTACTTTTTTTTTCTGTTTGTATACTTGAGTATTACAAATGTTTTTTTTAATATCATTAGTTCTGTTATCGTTCTTAATGTTTATTAAAACCCGAACTGTATCGTTAGTCTTTAACGTTTTTTTTTTTAATTTAGTACAGAGTATCCAATGCAGCGTAATAGACGTTATGATAATAGTCACTAAAACTATGTCGTCATATTAAAAAATTACATCAAAAATTTGATTATTGGAAAAATTGCAAATTGATCGTGATCAGTTCATTTCGCTCTTAATAATTAACTAAAGCATGTATTGACATGGATCAAAAAATAAAATTCTCAGGAGTCATAGTTCTGACCGTGAAATTATATTTTAGGAAAATTTACACACGAACTTATTGCACAGGGTGTTTTAAAGTTAGGGTAAAAACAAGCCCCCGATTAACCCTGTATAATGTGCTAAATACTAAAGTTTATAAAAAACTTAGTTTACGAATTAAAGTTGATATAAAATGATACACTGATATAAATATAAATACATACAATATACAATACTGATATAAATATACAGTTTTCTAAAAAATTCATGAAAACAGGGCTAAAACTAACAAAAATATAACACTTCAAATTTGACCAAAAAATTCTCCGTTGCGTTTTTTTTGTGTATTGTATATTCAATACAACTGTCAGAAAACCATTATTAGATATGAATTTATTGTACCACAAAAATGGTAAAGGAATGCGATTGGGACATTAAGACCCACCAGGAAGAAATAATAAATAACAAAACATTATTTATTGTCGAGAGATATTACAAAATTTTTAATCTTCTTTTAAATAGCCCCATAAATTTTATTATGAAAAATATATTTTATACTTTGTACTAGATGCAAGCATGAAACAGCCTAGTATCTATCGCAAATATGCGACCAATGCAATTTCAGATTTAATGGCTGGCATGCCACTGGAACAACAAACAATAAAGCTGCCGCGGACTATGATGCGCCATAACTCTAAAGGCCGTCGCGTCGTTTCGGCTCTATAGGGCTTTGCTTTAATATTAACCGGGTAAATATTCTTATAAAAGCGATAAAAATGGCTCATATTTATCGTTAAATATTTGCTTTAGATATGTTAACTATTATTTCTGAAGGAATTTCCTTCCCCTTTATATAAAATATTACATATTTTTTAGAAATATACACTCATCTTTCATAAAAACTTTTGCTCATTCTAAAATGGTTAATCCAGTTTATCCTATTTCAAATTTTCGTATCGTTTTAAAGAAAATTAAAAAAAACATGGAAATATGGTTCAATTTTTTAAAGTTTAAAGTTTTTTAAGTTTTAAAAATCAAAAAGTGTTTCAATGGTAATATAATTTCGATTTCATTCTATGATATTTCATTCATATGATAGATAGTTAATATTAATTTTGTTTGACGTCATATTTTTGCAGTTGTTAAAGTTTTACATTTTCCGATAACTATTATCACCATAAAAGCATTAATAGTTATTTTTATACAAAAACGACCGAAAAGAATAATTCACGAGCGATGAAATTGCCAGTGAATTAATTTCGGGAGAGGATAATGCAATTTTATCGTCGTGTATAAAACAATATTTTTTCCATAGCGAGATACGTTTTAAAAATATTCAAAAATTATTATTTAATAGTTATTTACAGTACAAGTGTGTTTATGAACATGATTACAACAACGAGTGTGAACGATTAGAACAACGAGGTCGTAGACCGAGTCGTTCTAATTACATGGGTGTTGTAATCATGTTAAAACGCACGTGTCATGTACAAAGTTTTATCTACAACCGAAAAATAAGAAAATGCTGTTTTAATTTTCGTTTTTTACTCGCCCACCTTTAACACCTTTAACTATAACATTTGTCACATTTTTTTAATTATAATTGTGACAGCCAGACCTTAGACCTTTCAGTTAGACTTTCACTATTATCATCGTCATCATCATCATCAGCAGCAGGAATTGTTTTGAAGAAGTGTAAAAAATGTGTTATTAATATTTATAATAATAATTAGTAGTAGGAATTTGTATTAAAAATTAATATATTTAGCACAGTTAGCCTGGGCCAAGATGTCAAGAAAAAAAATATATAAACTTTGGCTACTTTATTTTTTAAATTCCGATACCACTGGCTTCAAAAAAATATAAAAATTAAAATCGCCGACGTACAATTGGGGTCTCTACACAAATTTAAAAAAAAAACTTTTTCAGCCAAAGTAAAAAGCGCGCGAAAAGCTTTGTTAATAATAAATAACGACCATCATCACCAAAAGGTATGCTTGCTGTTGCCCCCCTCCCTGTTTCTAAATCCAGGGGGTTGGCTCTCTGAACAAATTTAAATAAAAATAGACTTTAATCTATGGAAAAAGCAAAAAAAAATATTTTTTTCTAATATTTTAGTGATAAAATTTTACTTTATGATCATAAGTATATATTATTAAACAAGTAAAACTACAAACTAACAATTAAGGAAGTACAATTAATAACTTTAACACACACTGAATTTAGTCTAAAAAGGAAGAAAACAATTAGGTACTAGCTATAAGTAAATAAATAAATTTTAAACATGGTTACTGTTGTAGGAAGCAACACTCCTAAGGAGATTTTTTTGACCAATTTGCCTGCCTGGCCAGGTGGAAATACCATTTGTTTAAAAACGTGAACTTAATGATCAAAAAAATGACACCGCCACTGGATATTTCAATAGTATTCAATATTCCTACTCTTTTCAGAAGAGACCGTGAAGTTGGGGATAAAGCAAGCGAATAGGAAAGGCGTAAAAGCCATGGCAACCGCGTGGTAACAAATCTTGTGACGTACTCTCGCCAATCATGTTCGATGAATAGACGGCCATGCGCGGCGATGCCGGTTTGCCAATGATATCGTTGAAAAATCTTCAACTTTTATAATAAGCAGATTATACAGAATGAAAGAAATAAGTTATTAAATAAAACATATCGAACAATATGAACTACATTAAAATTCCTTAGTAATATACGTCAGAATATATGCTAAACACATTATATATAATAAAAATATATTAAATTTATAGTTCATGTCTGGCAATTTTGCAATTTTATAGATAAACGTGGCAATATCGATTTTTTTTTCTCGCATTCCTTCCGTAGCTTCAGATCCGCTGGTCAAACAGTACCTCTGTCAGTTCATCATGCGTTCAGCTTCACGATTTAATTAAGTCTCATGAAACTTTGTTTATTTATTAACGAGTCGTAATTTTTCCGACGACTTGTAAATTTTTAAGTGCAAGTTAAAAACACTTATATTTTTGGTAAAAATAAGTGGAATTGAGTTGGTATTCGACAGTGGTCGCGCTATTAGAACTCTGAATTCTAAAATCGATATCTCGAAATCCATTAGAAATAATGGATTGTATTTTTTTTCAAAAGCTTTCTTAATATTTCTGCTATATTTTCTTCGCAGCCAGTATATGAAAATCTTTATAAATAAAAAGGTTACACGACTGCTGAAAATTGCTATGCACTAAAAGTAAATGGATGGGTTTTTTTTAAAATTTTTGAATGTAAAAAACAAGCCTATGGAATTTTTTTTATTTAAACATCTTGTAAAAGATTCGAACTTAAAAATAAAAAAGTTTCAATATCTAAAGTGGTTCTTAAGTTATCGCGTGTTTGTGTGAGAAAGTTGACTTTTTAAATTATGGCGATTACTGGCGTTTTCTCGTTATTAAAAAAATGGACACCCTACCGAGATTCTTTCCATTTCCATTTCAGATGCTCAGAAATATATCTAATGATTTTATCTAGTTATCTTTTGGAAAAAAACTCTGAAAAATAAGCGGTATGCAATCGTGATTTTACCTTACTTGATAGGGAAAGGCGTTCCGGCAATGCCGAAACAGCACACCGTCGCATTTCTCTCACTCCGACTTAATGAGATCCCTATGCGATTTACTTCCACACATGGAAATACCGATCCAAAAGTAAGAGTTGCCAATACGGGTTAATATTGAAGATATAGAGATTCGTTGGTTTTATTAAAATTGCAATTTTAAAAACATTATTTAACAATCCTCTTCAAAGTTCCCCTAACAGAAGGTAAAAGGATCATTATCAACTAACATGTAAAAAGGGAAAGGAAATCTATAATCAAAATTTCAGATCACGAATAACTTTATAATATGAAAATCCGATCTTCGATTAGATTTTCAAATAAAATTTAATCGCTTCCATAAAAAAAGAACCCTAAAAAAGCTTAAACTTTTTTTTCGTTGTGTTTTAATAACGAAGCCATCCAAATTCAAATTGGCTTTTTGCTTATAATTTTAACTCGCATATTTTTGCCGTTTTTCTTAATACTTTTATTATTTTTAAGATAAACCTATTTTTGTTCAGAACCGATATTTAGAATTCATTACCATTTATCATTATTTATGGCAACCGTTATTTAAATTTCAAAAACCCTAAAAAGATTCCAGCCAAAAATATAAAAATGCTTCAATGAATCCAAAAGAGGTGATATGTTTTTGGTTTGAGAAAATATGACCATATTTTCTCTAAAATCCAACAGCTCAAATATTTAATAATTGGACACGTGTTTCAGTATCTTTTATCTTTGATTATTTAAATTACATATCTATAAACTGCTTCATATATTTGACCGGGCATATCTATGATCTAAACTGATATTTAGAATGTTTTTTATTGTCTTTATTAAAAATAGAGGGCATGAGTAGTCGTGTCCAGAACAGTTGTGTCCAAAATTGTGTGACGTTAGAAGGACAGATAAAAAAAAAATAGGTGATTAGATGTACCTACGTAGTTAGCGGTAGCTTTACCACCCAAGTTAAGGTAATAGGTTAAAACGTGCTGAGGACTGTATGGCATTAGGGTGGCTAAAATGTAATGTCGCAAGCGTTTTCCCCTGAAGATTGGGCGCCTCTTGTTGTATATTATAGCCTTGCCCCTCTACTGAACCTCTGGGGGGGTCGACCGTTAAAAAGTCCATTACTCGTGGGAACAACATGGAAACAATAAATAAAAAAACAAACAAAAATAAATTATCAGGTAAAAACCATGTAATAATGATGCACTAAATGAATTAAATAGAATGAGGAATATTCGGTAGGCATTTCCGTTAAATACTAAAAACTAGAAAATAAAAAATCGGTAAAAAAACGGTTTTATCTTATGTGCACTGAAAACTAGAAAAGAATAACAATTAGGTATTTTGAACTTCTAGTTCAGAAATATTTTAGTACTAGGCAGAATAGCTTTTAGGCATATTAGACTAAAATAAAAACGTGGGGCCCCTCTGAAATCCTACCTATGGCAAAGCATATCTTTATACTTTGGTAGATCATGAGCTCGGCGTTCGCTGGTGAAGCCGCTACGGTTGGTTATTGATTGTCAAAATCTCCAGTTAAGATTATAGTAAGTCAATGCAATCCACACTTAGTATAGAAGAAAGTATTACAGCAATAGTTAATGGGCCCCACGTTTTTATTTTAGTCTAATATGCCTAAAAGCTATTCTGCCTAGTACTAAAATATTTCTGAACTAGAAGTTCAAAATACCTAATTGTTATTATTATTTTCTAGTTTTCAGTGCACATAAGATAAAACCGATTAACTTAAAAGTTTTTTTACCGATTTTTTATTTACAGCACAGATAATCTTCATCTCAGTCTCAACCGCTTGGATTAGAAGCGTAAAGTTTGGCACAAATGTTAATTGAGTGACGTAAGTGAAAGAGGTAAGAATAGCTATTTATGTAATAAGTTGCGAAATGAATGTGTTTTAAGTACGGGACACAAAATTGGACAATGCGTCGAGTGCTTAAAACACTCTTTTCGCAACGAATTTCATACAAGATTTTTTGTGAAAGCGGATAATTTGAGATTTTCATGCCATTATTATTATTTATTTATTTAAATATTTTTTAAATGTTCTGGTAATCGGTTTCTAAGGCATTGTTTATGCATTGTTTAATGACAGAGTCCTGTCAGGCTCAAATGTCGCCGTATTTCAAAGTTTTGAGAAAAAATGAGTGATAATGACGAGTCTTTGGATATTCAAGAAGCTGCTGAAACTGCGCTGTAACGTTTTAATAAAACGATACTATTGGCAACCCAACATACACCCTACCGAATTAGTTCTGACTAATTTCGGACACTCTGTGGATCGTACTTGCCCTTGTCGGCGCAGAACTAGAGCATCTTTTTGACCATCGGAAGTCACCATTTTTGATTCAGATTTCGTGGCGTAAACATCGACATACTTATCTGAAGTCATCCGAAAAAGTTTAAACTTTTTAATTCTATTAACTTTTGGAATGTAGTCCTAGTGGTTCCTGGCATTTGGGGAAGGAATCAATTTTAAGTTTTCATGGGTATTTTTGTGGTAAGTTTGATCTTCATCACATTTTTACTCTTTTGGTTCAACCTTATCTCTTTACAGATTTTCTAAACGTGGTTTTGGTTGTCCTGTCATGAATTTAATTTTTGAGTAAACCCTCAGCATTGTGAGGTAAGTTCTAAAATTTCTAAAATGCATTTTGTGCATAAGTTGTGTCGTTTCCAGGGTTTTACCGCCCAGTTACATGGCGAGTTATATGTCGTGATTGGTGGTTTGAGGTACGAGAGCCTGTATCTATGATCCATGTTTGATTTCCACATGGCTGGTGGTATTGTAAGGGGCTGTTCGAGGCTGTGGTAGATTGGGGATGAGCTCCCACACCTAGCGTCCACACACCATCCAGAAGGACGAGCCAAAGCCTGGAATTGCACCGGATAATCAGGCCAGATTTCACATTTTTTTAATAACTCATTTCAAATCTATTTACTTACTGTTGACGAATTACGTAATTAATTATGTAATTATTAGATATCAATTTTGAATTTCATTATTAAAATATAATTTTCTTAATTTTAAATATACAAATTTTTATATATTTTAATATCTTGTCAAGTATTTTGTGATGGTGTCACTTGACATATTATTTAATTAACTTTTGATTGATTGACGGAATTATGTGCGCATACAACAAGGTTCATGAACTGCGTTAGTTTGAGGTACTTATTTAACTTTATTTTGCGTAATTTAATATTAATATGTCAATGATTTTTGATCAACAAAGCAAGTGATACTATTTTTTTTATCATACATTTAAATGTTGATTACTTATTTTTCTTAACTATTAATTCATTTTAAAAACCTAACTTCATCCACATCAATTACTGTTCTTGTCTAATATTTTTTTAATTATAAATAAATTTAAGTTGGGGTAAAGAGATCTATTATTTCTGAGTGAATGTCCTGGCGCCCAATAATTATTGTTTTATTGATTAATTATAACACCTAATAAAAAAAAGAAAAAAAGAAAAAACGACTGCTCCCAAAGACGAAAAGCTGCCGTTTGCATTGTGTCAAGAAAACGTTAGTGCCACGTAATCCACGTTAGTGCCCGAGAAGTCGAAAAACTTATACGAGACCACCTACAACAACTTTGAAACCTGGGTCAAAGACATGTTGAGTTAAGAATTTCACAGAAAAGATATTGCTAGCCTATTTCCTGAAGTTATCCACTACCTTAAAACCGTCAACTCTGTGGAGTAAATATTCGTTGCTCCGCACCATGATTTACCTGAACAGAAACGTAGATATTAGCAAATTCACGAACCTTATTGCATTTTTAAAAAGAAAAGCTTCCAGATATCAGACAAAGAAACCAGAAGTATTTACAAAATTGGAAATAGAACGCTTTATGAAAGAAACCGATGACAAAGAATTCCTGTTAGCTAAAGTTGTCTTAATTGTTGGAATATTTGGAGCATTTAAGAGGGAAGAAATCACGTTTTTGATCGTAGATGCCATTAAAGATTATCAGTCATTTATTAATGTGAAGATTCCGAATACAAAAATTCATTTTCCAAGAGTGTTTACGATTACTGAGGGACCTTGAGGACAGCATACCTGGTCCATGTCATGCGCAGTAGCAGAGCAAAGCTTCTGAAGTTAATTATGGAGGGAAAGGTAGAAGGCAGAAGAGGACTTGGGAGACGCAAGCACTCTTGGTTGAAAAACTTACGAGACTGGACTGGACTGAACTCACACGAACTGTTTCGAGCTGCACATTGTTGCCAACCTTCATTAGAAGATGGTACTACAAGAAGAAGAGGGACCTTACTGATGGTATGAATTTCTTACATGTATTTCGTAAGTACGCAAAGCTTCGACCACTCAATGTGATACATCAGCGATTTTTCTTGACGTATCGAAAAAATCAAATCAGTTGAAATTAATACAATTGGGGGTATGCCAAACAAGATAGCGGAATTTTTTGCACTCTCCAACGCCACTGAATACACTGGTCATTGTTTCCGGCGCAGCTCTGCAACAATGCTGGCAGATTCAGGAACGGACATATCAGTTTTAAAGCGACATGGAGGTTGGCGATCAAGCTCGGTTGCTGATGATTACATTAAAAATTCAATTGAACAGAAAACCAGAATAGCAAAAAGAATCATGGGATAGAAAGATAGTCAAATAAGGAATTAAAAGCAGTTAAAAAACTATTTAAATATTTAAATGCAACTATTCGAGAACACTTTATTTTATTAAAACAGATACATGTATAAAAACCGTTGACGTTCTGTTAAAATGAAAATATGAAATTATATCAAGTTAAGCTTCAAAATTAACAATTACTACATTACAATGATAACAATTACTTAATAAGGTAAAACCAAAAAGCTTCAAACTTTCTATATTATTTTTAAAATTTTTGTTTTGAATTTTTTTCTAATGTTAAGTTCTAAAATCAAAGAAGCGATTGCCATACATTACTAACCTCTACAGATGCATGAGCAATACATTTATTTTTATTGGGTTGTATTAAAAAAGCCTCTTTTATTTTCCTTTTAGAGGCTATCGCTTCTTCCATTATAATTTTTTTGTTTTTTAAAATCTACTCACATTATTATATTCAAGGATTGATTTCTTGCCCTAAGAAAAATACAGGGTCCGGCAATAGTGGGTCGGGCATCTGTAGCTCCTAGAATAAAAAACTTGAGAATTTTGTTTAAGTGCAAACCTAAAGTATGTACCAGGATGTATTTCAGGAAAATATTTTAACTTCTATAGGGTGGCTCAAAAAAGTGTGAGTGGAGCTGGATGATTTTTTTTAAATGGAACACCCTATATATTATTGCATTTTTGGCTTTCTTTCAGACCACTTTACATAACCCTAAGCCATGAATAAATAAATTTCGATAGTTTCAGAGATATTAAAAAATAAATCAAAAATATATATTTTTCAGCCCTTCTTAAAAAAATTATTAAAAATACAAGAACTGTTCTGAAATGAAGACTATTTTAGATATTTACTTTAAATGGTCTGTACTTACTTTGTTATAAATATGAAAATCGTAAATCATACAGGATGTTCAAAATTCTACGCCAAACTTTCTAAAATATAAAATAATTTTTCTTGGTTTTTTTAAATGTAACGCCCTGTATATTATTTTTTCAATAGACGGAGAATTAAAAAATGAACATTTTTTGTATTTAGAGTGTTTCAAAAATTTTAACGGTTTCGCAGATATTTGCGGTTTTATATTTTATATGGCATTTAAAAGTAAATTTTTATCAAAGCCACCCAATGATTTTTCTCTCGTATTTTACCACTGACAGCGCCATATGAAATAATACTGCGCGTATCTGCGAAACCGTTAAAAATTTTGAAATACTCTAAATACAAAAAATGTTCATTTTTTAACTATCGATCTAATAAAAGAATAATATACCGGGTGTTCAATTTAAAAAAACAAAGAAAAAATATTTTATATTTTAGAAAGTTTGGCGTAGAATATTGAACATCCTGTATGATTTACGATTACCATATTTATAGCAAAGTAAGAACAGATCATCTAAAGTAAATACCTAATATACTTTTGATTTCAGAACAGTTCCTGTATTTTTAATAATTTTTTTAAGAAGGGCTGAAAAATATATATATTTTTGATTTATTTTTTAATATCTCTGAAACTATCGAAATTTATTTATTCATATCTTAGGGTTATGGAAAGTGATCTGAAAGGAAGCCAAAAATGCAATAATATACAGGGTGTTCCATTTAAAAAAAATCATCCAGGACCACTGACACTTCTTTGAGCCACCCTATAGAAGTTTACATATTTTCATGAAATACATCCTGTTACATACTTTAGGTTTGCACTTAAACAAAATTCTCAAGTTTTTTATTCTAGGAGCTACAAATCCCGACGCACTATTGCCGGACCCTGTATATAGGAAGTTGTTTTATCTTCTGAACGTATTTAGTTTATGAGAAACATAGTTGTTATGATGTCTAAAATACAAATTTTGTATTATTCTTTTATTAAAATATCCTCCGCTCATCGATTTTTAGTAAATTTGATATAGCCTTAACCCATTTTACTAATAATGACTTGCTTGTTTCTTGCAGCACTAATATTCGGTATTCATTAGCGCTGAGGTTTGGAGCGTATACAGATCATTTATTAATCCATAATAGTTTATAGGTTGCATCATACTACTTTGTATTTTGTTAATATTATTGTAAATTATGTTTATAAACAAGAGAAGAATGAAATAAAGGTTTATTACTTTGTTCAGAGTTTCATAAGGTAATTTAACGTAGATGTTTTCGGTGTATATTTTTAATTTAAATGTATTAGCTAGCATGGACATTTGCCTGGACCAAAATTTTTTAATTAATGATATTAAGTCTTAGTATTGATGGCAACTGATTCAATAAAAAATTTGTAACATTTTTAATTTGTTACATGCTTTTTATTGTAGCGTTTTATTTTTCTTTTTATAAAATTCCAAATTTTAATATTGCTGGCGCCATCTATTCGCTAGATGTTAAACTTCATTCAGTACAGGTAGCGGTTCCTTTCCATAAAAACAAATTTCATTCAGTATAGACGATAGAGTTCACTTAATTGCCTTTGGTCATATGACCTGTCAATTCGAAGACTTCCGTTTTGCGAAAAGGAGGAAGGAGGCTTTTTCCGAGAGATTGAGATCAGAAAAGACGCGTGGTTCAGCGTCCGACGAATCTCAGAGAGAAAAGGGCTTTCTGAAACACTTTTCCTAACAGTAAAGGCACGGGTATCCAAAAGTGGAGATTTGAAATCCTGTAGAATATACTGTTCAGAGCCTAGTTCGTGTTTTTTTGGCCTTTTCCTGGAATAAGATCACATTATTCCCGTTTTTTATTTATTTTGATAATGTTTGATTGTGCATTACTGGTTTGGATCAGCATATAGTTTGGCTATATTTTGGAAGGTGTACAGCTGATTTTCAGACCAGTAACTGGCGTATAAGAAATTGACGTATAAGTAATTGGCATATGAGTAACCACTTTTGAGACAGTATTTATGACTCTACATTTATTCTACTGATATCGAAGACTCCTGCTACTATCGAAGAGTCTACATCCACTTCCGTTAGTCTGGAGACTGCCTGCCTATCTGTTCACTACGTCATAAATTAAAAAAAAAATACAGATAAGTTCTAAGTTCAACACACAAGGTATTCCCTAAATTTTTTTTACTTTGAGATAATATTTTGAATATCTCTGTGAATTGTTGTCATTTATTCCATATATTATAGTCAAAATTTACCTTTTAGTTAACATTATAAGTCATGCTTTGTCCTTAACGGTACGTTTTACTTCAGTATGATCTTTTATGTGAGAATCGCTAACACGGATTCATTTTTGAAGGTTATTGTACACGATTTGTTTCGAAACATCATCGTATTGGTACTTACATAAATTTCACCTGTTTATATATTACGTAGTATAGTATACTGAAGAGAACTTTAACTAAATTTGAGTTTACTTAAAGCAACTAACGATTTCATTGGGATAATTGAAACTGGGTTTAAACTGATTGATAATTGTGTTCGTTTTTAAATAAATGTTCAACGTAGGATAGTTATATCTGACTTTTATCTTGATGAACATAATAGACCCTTATTGCTGTTGATTATTTTATTTTAGCTATTTCATGATCAAATTTTCTTACTGGTTTCTTACTTTACCTTTTCATACCCAAAGTAAGTGGCGCCCTTTTTACTGTCTTTGACCATTACTATTTGAATACTTAACATCAATTTTAGAATCTTTGCAGCCTATACATTATTACTTTTATTTTATTATTTAACAACATTATTAAGTCACCACAGGTCACAAGCCTTACCTACAAACCCAGCTCTCCTCTAACCCTGAGCAACGGATACCTTTTTCTTTCTGTTTGAGTGATGACAGAAAAAGTCGTCACATTATATATGATCTAAGGTATTTGGTAGATTCCTAGATCATATACAGGGTGGTCCGAATTGTATTCCAGAAACTTCGGGAGCATATTCTGCAGATAAAAAGAAGTAAAAAACTTCTTATAAATGTATGTACTAAAATGCTTAGTTTCGGAGATACAAGGTGTAGAAGTTTCATTATTATTTCGATTTTTTCCAAATAATTTCTGAAGTAACATCAATATTTGGATGAAAATTGGTATCTGTTAGTTTTTTGACATGAGAAATTTGATTTTGATGTCATTATGACTCCTATTTTTAGAGGGCGCCACCTACATGTGTTTTAACTGTTTTGAAGAGTAATAACTTTTTGTCCGTACCTGTATAGAACTGCTGAGTGAAAAAATATACATTTTCGTATTTTTTTACGTAAAAAATGTCTCTTTGTAAAAATCGTTACGAGCAACCCTTCTCGAAATATTTAGAATGGGAATAGTCAATACATGTCATTATTGACAAAAAATAAACATGTTGAGTAGATAATTATTTGACTAAAAAGATAAATTTGGAAAATTTTAATTTTTTTAAATTAATCATAAAATTTTCTTCGCAAAAATGATTATTGATGATGGTTTGGCACAAAAACATTTCAAATTTATGATTTCCGTCTATTAACTATATAGTCAACATGTTTAATTTATGTCAATGATGACAGGTATTGATAATTTCGATTTCAAATATCTAGGGAACTATTACTCGTAGCGATTTTTACCAACAGATCTTTTTTACGTTAAAAACGTCGTAAATGTATATTTTTTTACTTTGTAGTTTTATACAGGGACGGACGAAAAGTTATTACTCTTCAAACCAGTTAAAAATATATAGGTGGCGCCCTCTACAAGTAGGAGTCATATTGACATAAACATCGAATTTCTCATATCAAAAAACTCCCAGACACCAAATTTCATCCAAATATTGATGTTACTTCAGAAATTATTTAGAAAAAATCGAAATAAAAATGAAACTTCTACACCCTGTATGTCCGAAACTAAGCATTTTAGGATATACGTTTATAAGAACTTTTTTACTTATTTTTATCTGCAGAATATGCTGCTGAAGTTTCCGGAATACAGTTTGGACTACCCTGTATATTATACCTACGTGGATAAATCAACGCCATAAGTTTAGCATTAAAAAATATTTTATGTCTCCAACATCACGACATGCCATTTTCAAACCTTCTTATAAAACACCTTCAAACCTTCTTACTGCACTTATAAAACGTTCAATAGGTTTGTCTTTTCCGAGGACCTTACTTTGCGCATGCGCATTAAAAGTTGCGCATAAAGGACGGTTTAGAAAGTACAAATTATTATACATTGTTATGGAAACCAACTTTTCATTGTCATCATATTTTCATAATCTTGTCATAATCATATGTCATAATTTTATTTCCATTGTGTAACGCTTGTTTTTTTGCGTATGCAAGTTCTACATACTTGTAAAAATGACCAGAAATTTTTTGGTGTGTGGAAGTTCTAATATAAAGGTCCCCGAATCATCTTTTCATAGGCAATTAAAGTATTCAGTTGTTCTTTTATTTATATTAAACCACATGCATTCTTTCCGGTCAGATTTCCTAAGAATATTGATATTCGTACGGAGTGGCTAAATGTATTTTTTATATAATTTAATTTTTGTGACAGTAAACATTCAATTTATTGTTCAGATATATGCATTTTACAAATTAAATTTTTAAAATTATTGTTCAAATTTGGCGCGTCGACGATAGGTCCTCGACAAGGATCGATAGAGTAGAGGCACCGCGTGTGCAACAAAAAAAGAAGATAAATGGAAGTCGTTGATATGTTTGCGACAGTTTCCATAGTGATTTACTTATCCACGTAAGGTATATTATAACCTAGGGGTATATTATTGCAAGCGTTAGTCATTTCTGATTGAACTCTGGTAGTTTCGAACTACTTTGCCTAGTTTTGTCTAGTTGGCAATACTGATATCGTATCGCTGCTTCAGTTGTTGCGCTCTCAAGTCAATATCGCCTCAATATTCTCTCGGTAACCTCACTTTTTATTGCCGCCAGCTGACACTGTCATCAGCTCAAGATTATAGAATTTCGAATTGCTCCTTGAGAATCTGAATCAGCTGAAATTTCAACGCAACAGGCAAAGATGTGATATTGTCTTTTCTAGATTCACTATTCTTACTACGTATTTTTAGAGTAGAATTTTGCATGCGCTCAAATCATCCTGAAAGTACCAAATATGGGTATATTTGGTGCTTTGATGGCCCGTGTTTTTTTCCTTCATCCCCTTACATGTTTAATAGAGGAAAGGGCGGATATATTTATTATGGAGACCGTCGAAATATCTCGAGGTGAGTTTAACGTCCTTTTTTTAACAAGGATGCTAATTTCATGTTTTTAGGGGTCTACTCGTACTCCTAGAATAGAAGGGCTACTTTCCCATAGGATCTAATGACAATGTAATGACTATTTCCATTCTAAAACGAAATAAAAATGAAACTTCTAAACTCTGTATAACCGAAACGAAGCATTTTAGTATATAAATTTATGGGGACTTTTTTACTTATTTATTGATCTCCAGAACATGCTGCTGAAATTTTCCGAATACAGTTTAGAAATAGACAACGTATTTCCGGATTGATTTTCTTAAATTTTAGTTTAAAATTATTGGAATGAAAAAAAATGAAAATCAAATTTGAATTATTTTTTGATACAATAATAATGGCGTTATCCTAGCCTAAACCACGTACCTTTGCAAATACATTCCGTTGACCCCGACCACAGGTCCCGCACCTCCAGACAGGAACGACTTGGGCAACGACATCGACCTCTGCTGCGCCACCAACAGATCCCCAGGTTGCACTTCTTCCGTTGGAGCGCTTCCCGGACGTGACGTCACAATCCGATCTGGAAAAGCATCAACGGGAGTGGAGGCACCGGAACCCTTGCGCGAAGATACTCTGGAAGGTGTGAGCCACACGTCACTACCGGAAGACGACCCGCTGACATTGCTCGCGCGCGGGGATGACTTTTTCTCGAACACCTGCCAGGAGAGATGAGTTAAAAGGAAATATTTCTGCTTATTGTAAAATTGGAATGATGATAATATTATACACTTACATGAGTTGAAATAGACCACTGTGCACTTCTAGTTTTGATTAAATTATAGATAGTAGAAAATAAAAAAATAATTAAGCGTGTCATTTTTAAATGTTATACAGGGTGTCCTAGACTCAGCGTGCATTAGAAGTTTCTAGAAAACTACAATATCTAGATCAGAGATTTTCTGCACATTACGAATTCATAACGAGATCTATCGATTAAAAATATTTTCAATATGGCGGGCGGCACTTCCAGAAATAATGGAAATTGACAGCAACTTTCTTATTTTAAATGGGTACCCCCATTTTTTATTACAAACTTATAATATCATCATTATTATCAATATCATAATACCCTGTAAAATTTTATGAATTTTGATATGAAACACTCTATATCTAACCTTTACCATTTTTGAGAATTTTTTTTTTAATTTTTGGAGAAAAAACTGCCTGTCCTAAAAATCTGTATAGCCTAAACGACAAATTTAGTGATTATCACAGCCAATGTGACATAAAGAGAAGATATGGCTATCTATTTCAAGAATTAAATTCTTTGAATGTCATATAATATTGACCATAGCTGTCATGGAGTTGAGCTCACAGATGGAAACTCACTTTTTTATTTCACTAGTAAAAAGGTTTTTAATTCGTTACTTTTTGACTATACATGTTCCTATACCTAAAATAAATAGTTTTTAGGTTATTTAACATTTAGTTTCAAAGGGTATATTTTTTTTTGTTTTTTTTTAACCTGCTTATGACTTTAAACGCCACGCGATGTAAAACTATATCTGACTATGTAATATTGCTATTAGATATGACTAAAATACGAGATATGTTTTTATAAATACACTTGCCAGGAGTATTTATAATATACGGAATTCAAATAGTAAGTTTTTATTTTAGGTAAAGGAATTCTAAAAGTAACGAATTTAAAAAACCTTCTTACTAGTGAAATTAAAAAAAGTGGGTTTCCATTTAGATTTTTTTTTTTAGAATTTAGAATGAGTGGGAGGGGGGTTAATCACTTCGACCTTACAGATCCATTGTGTCCCCCTTTCTTGAATCATAACTCATCATACAGTCCCAGGGCCTTGACAAAAGCCAGTATCTGGGACGGCCTTATAGAGGGCAGTTCTCCATCTCCAACATCAGTCGTACCAAAATTCATTGCACGAATGGTTATCGTCTCGGCGCACTCAGTGATGAGGTGTACTGGTGTTTCCCCATCTTCCCCACAGAATCTGCATTCGCCGTTTCTTCTTAGTTTCAATCTACTGAGGTGTTCATTGAGGAGACAGTGTCCTGTTAAAAACCCCGTGACAATCCGAAGATTGTTCTTACTCAGACCCAGGAAGATCTGTGATTTTTCTTGATCATAAGCCCTCAGAAACTTCTTCGAGTGTCTTAGACCATTGCAAGATTTTCATTCCAGGTTGCGGATGGAATCTTCCAAGTTCTTGAGTTCCGCCTTGAGTTGGTTACCACTTGGAAAGCAGAACGGTTCTGGTCCAGTTAGTGGAGTGTTCGCTCCTTTCCTAGCTAGATTATTTGCTTTTTTCGTTGCCTTCTATCCCTTGGTGAGCAGGCACCCAGTGTAGGAGGACTTTGTTTTGTTTGCCCTAATTTATTCAGCTTCTCTATGCATTCTTTGACCAATTTCGAATTGATTGATACTGAGTTGATCGCCTTTAACGCTGCTTGACTATCAGATAAGATGGCTATTTCTTGTTTCCGATAGTTCCTATCTAAGATAAGTTGTACGCATCTCTCGATAGCGTAGATTTCTGCCTGTAGGATACTAGGGCCCATTGGTTCGGAGTAATTAGCTCTCGGCCCAAACACTCCGATCCCTGTTCCCGTATTGGTTTTGGAAGCATCAGTATACCAAGTTATGGTATGGTCTTTTAACTGCTGGGCAAGCGTTTCGCTCTTCCAATCCTTCTTATTGCTCCATACTACATTGACATGTTTGTCAAAGTTGTACGTTCTTGGCATATCGTCCACTGGGAGTTGCAGGAGTGGTATTTCCTTTTTGAGGGTGTTCCAAGCCCCTGATCTGACAATTCTCCCGGTACTAATTCCGTTAGTGACCATTCTAATCATTGTCGCATTGGCATATCTACCAATGACAATGTCCAGTGGTGTTAGATCTAGAATGACCTCCATTGCTGCTGTTGGACAGGTTCTCATGGCTCCTGTGATGCAAACACATGCTAGTCTCTGGACTTTGCATAGGTTTAGCCTTGCCGTCCGTTGCTCAGTTTTGTGTACCAGGCAACTGCTCCATAAGTAATCATGGGTCTTACTATCATGGTATACATCCAGCGCAAAATGTTAGGGGAGCAGCCCCATCTATTTCCGGCCAGTCTTCTGCATATCATGAGAGCCTTTATGGCTTTGCTGGTAGTGTTCTTAATATGCCTGTTCCACAGGAGTTTACTGTCCAGGGTTATTCCCAGGTATTTAACTTCCTGTGTTGGCAGTATTTCCTTTCCATCTAGTTGGATTCTTTTCAAGTTTTTCAGACTTCGCCTTCTGGTGAATGGCACTATCGCGGTTTTGTCTGAGTTGATACTCAGCCCGACAGTCCTACACCATCTCTCAGTGATACGGAGTCCTCTTTGGATAATATCACACAAGGTGCCTTCATGTTTCCCCCGAGCGATCATGACTATGTCATCTGCATACCCAATGCAGTGTATTCCCGCTAGAGTTAATTCATCTAGTAGTTCATCCACCACCAAGCTCCACAGCAAAGGGGAGGTTACTCCACCTTGTGGAGTTCCTTGCGTTGTTTTAACAGCTACAGTTTTGGTGCCCATCTGAGCCTCTGCTGTTCGTGTTGACAGCATTTCCCAAAACCAGCGAATAATAGTTCTGTTCACCCCTCTTGTTTCTAGAGATCGCCTGACCACCTTATGTGGTATATTGTCAAACGCCCCCGCAATATCCAAGAAGGCACAAATTGCTGTTTCTTTGCTATCCAGACTTGTCTGTATTAGCTCCGTTAATTGGTACAGAGCAGTTTCTGTGGATCTGCCCGTTCTATATGCATGCTGACTATCATGCAGTGGTTTAACCTTTAGATGATTTTCTCCAATATGGTTGTCAACTACTTTCTCCAGCGTTTTTAGTATGAACGATGTGAGACAAATAGGCCTAAATGACTTGGGATTTGTCCAGTCAGTTTTGCCTATTTTGGGTATGAAGATTACTTTTGCTCTTCTCCATGTGGTTGGTATATATCCCATCGCTAGACTGCTTCTTGTAATGCTTAGTAGATGGTGAGTAGCTATTTGCTGACCCTCCTTTAGAAGGGCAGGAAAGATCCCATCCACTCCTGCTGCTTTATAGGGCTGAAAGGTGTCGATCGCCCATTTCAGCTTTTGTTCTGTTATTACTAGCTTGGCCACTTCCCAATCTTCCCTGCAAGGATTGTGGGGTTCAGTGGGAGCTACATAAGTATCAATAGGTATGCTACCTGGAAAGTGTGTATAAAGTAGGAGATTTGCTCTCTCTTCCTCTCCCTCCGTGTAGCTTCCGTCAGATTTCTTAAGTGCCATGTTGGGGATAGATCCACTCTTGGCCATAGCTTTGTGTAATCTAGCTGCATCAGGAGTAGAAGTGATGTTTTCGCAAAAGGATCTAAAGTCAGACCGCTTTGCCCTTCTTATCTCCTTCTTATACTCAGTTCATTTCTCGCTGTAGAGCTGCCATTCGCCACTGGATTTAGCTCTATTAAAGAGTCGTCGGACCTCCGATCTAAGTTTGGCCAACTTCTTATTCCACCAGGGCTTGTTGTTACTTTTTTGTATGCCTTTACTTGCGGGGCAACTAGATTCATATGCATCCAATATTGCACCGCTGACTTCCCTTGCGTACCATTCTAGATGCAGATGGTTTCTGGCCCTACTTGCATCTATACGGTTTAGGTTGTCTACGAGATTAGTGTTATACATGTCCCAGTCTGTTTTTCTTGGATTCCTTCGAGTTTCTGTTTGGGGTGTAATTCCTCCTAATTTGAACTCGATGATTCTGTGATCTGATAGGGAGGGTTCCGTTGAGACCCTCCATTGTTTCACGTTTGGAGGGTTTCCATTTGAAAAAGAATTTAATTTTTGAAATAGATAGCCACATGACTTCTCTTTATGCCACAGTGGCTGTGGTATCAGTAAATATATGTTTTTCTCAAAAACGGTTAATGTTATATATAGAGTGTAGATATCAAAATTCATAAAATTTTACAAAAAATTTTAAGTATGTAATAAAAAATGGGGATACCCCTTTAAAATAAGAAAGTAAAAATTTTTAATATTTTTAATCGATAGATCTGGTTGTAAAACAGTAATGTACAAAAAATCTCCGATCTAGATATTTTAGTTCTCTAGAAACTTCTAATGCCCGCTCAGCCTGGGACACCCTGTATATTGCACTATAATAAACATTTTTAAAGGTTTCTCTGATTGAGTTTGTATAAAGGCTTCCAGAGAACTATAATACCTATATTGCAGTATATCGTTTATTTACAAGTTCGTTCCATAATAAGATCCTTTGAATATAACTATTTTTAATACGTCAAGAATTGCAGGAAACTTAAATAAAATTTATTGTTTTAAATGGATGTAGAATATAGAATGAGTGGAAGTAAGGTTCACCGCGACCTTAATATTTTTTTATTGTATCCCCCTTTTATGAGTTATAACTCATCATACATCTTTCAGTTGTAGGGGGGACAGGTATTGCCCATTGCAGGGCACGGATGCTTTGACAGCTATTTGTATAAAAGGGAGAGATCCACCTCAAACCTGTGCATGTATTGCAAGGAAGATGGTAGTGTTTGGTTTGGTTTGGTTATATACACTATTCCTCTCCAGTTAATGAAAGCAGTTTAGAGTCATTCCAACGCAACGTGGCAGTGGCGGACCAGTTTTTAATGCCAAAAATATGATGCAAGGGCTGTTAAGCAGTGAAACATCATGGAAAATTACATATAGGTGCATTCGAGAAATAATACAAAACAAAGAAAATAGAATGCAGCACTATACCGCATAGACAGCCGTCAAGCTGAAGTAATGCGCAAGCGGTTTCCAGCTGGATAGAGCGTTGGAATGCGAGGAAGGTTTTTAGTCGGTAGGAATCCGACACTACCCAACGACAGGGTGTCTTAGGCAAGATATTTCCCCCTCACCAAGAAAAAATATTTTTTAAACTCTTATTTTAGATAAATTATACAGCAAATTTGCTCTTTAGAACTTTATAGACACTTTTTTTTATCCTGGATTGGAGTTTCAATCAAAATAATTAAACTAGAAGCTACAAACAGGTCTATTTCGCTCACGTATGTTTGATACAATGGAAATGAAGGGGCATGGAGAGTGTATACAAAATAAAAAAAAAACTAATCAAAGAACTCTTTCACAGAACAATGAAGACCAAAATTATAAACGAGTAATTCATGGGTACACTTTAAATTTAATGAGATGATTTGAATTTAGAGTTGAGGACGAAAACATTATATATTTAATTGCTTTATGCCTGCAAATGACATATTTTATTAAAATCATAAACATATTTCATAAACTGTTAAATTTAGCATTAAAATTTTATAGATATAATGGTTTTATAATTTTATGTTAAATTTAAATATTCAATAATACGAGTATAAATGAGGCTTATTACAGTTGAGGGTTGGAACCTTTGGTGTTACACAGCAAAATAATAACACTAAATCACCACAATACACCAAAACACTTTTACTTTTACACTGGACGCGCGTCTCGCTAACCATGTTCATCAGCAGATGATTATAAACTGTGATTATAAACTCAGTTTATAATCATCTGCTGATGATGCTAACATGGTTAGCGAGACGCGCGTCCAGTGTAAAAGTAAAAGTGTTTTGGTGTATTGTGGTGATTTAGTGTTTTTATTTTGCGATAAATGAGGCGTCAAGTTGTAAACCCCGTCTTATCCCACAAACGTTGTTTCGAGATAATAAGCAAAAACTGATTTAGCAGATGTTTGAAGCGTTAATTTACAAAGAACGTCTCCATTGAGTGGAATCATTGCTTTCTAGCTTGTTTTTCTAGAAATAAAATTTGTATTTAATTTTTAACCAGAAAAAAACACAAAAATAATTCTGATAAGGCGGGTCTTGTTGCAGTATAATGAATATTGCTGGTTTTGATAAAATATTATCGGGAGAAAACCGCCTCAGCGATGATTATGAAATGAAAAACGTTGTCATTTTATGTGTAAATTTATATGGGAAAAGTCATCGATCGTCATTTCCTAACTGAACGCCGTTTTTTTTTCGATTATACGGTATTTCCATCCTAACTTGGTTTATTAGATATACTATTTTATTAAAATTAAGTAAAAATTTGACGTCAGTAGTAATATTATATTTATGTAAAAAGCTTATGAAAAAATGCGGGATTTGTAACAATAAAGCTTCATTCAGAACCTCGCAATTAGTGGAATAAATTAGTGATTTCAATTAGCGTAGAAGTTTGTTCCTTTAATTTCAATGTCAGCATTCAGAACGTTAAAATCAGTGGTAGACATTTTCAATTAGTAGAGAAAGTTGTCTGTCCTAACCTAACCTAACCAAATCAAACTTTTAACTTTTCCACTAATTATATTTCAAAATTTGCGAAAAATTTCATTTTGGCCTTTGATTATCTTCGGTCAAGAGAAATTGTGGTTAAAAATCAGAAGTTGATTGTTTTATAAGCTACAACAACAACAAACAACGCTTTGTTGTGCAAAAAGCCAAAACAGCTTCATCGACAAAGCACTCACAAACAACAAAATCACAAAAAAATACAATCAACAAAGAATACACAATACAAATAATACAATTCAAAAAAATTTAAGTCTTTAAAGTTACAAAAAGAATATACATGGACAATTTTAGAACAGTACGCAGTAAATAGATATAATTTTAAAGTTATAGAATATTAAATACTTGACCTTTGACCAGTGTGTGAGATGATCAAAATTTTAAAATTCAAAATTGTTCATAATTAAACATCAACAAAAAAGTCGTTTACCGCATATAGGGCTCTCTCAGTAAGTATGATTTTTAGAGCCTTGCAGAAATGCGGAAAGAATGAAAGCTTGATTTGATATTCAAAGGCAGATGATTGTACATTTTTTGGCATTGTACAGTATTGAACCCTTAACTAGTTCTGAGCTCGGGGTTGGCAGATAAAGATCGTGCTCTGCATTCTAGTTAAATGGTTATGAGATGGCCTTTCGGGAATAGCAGATATGTGCTTGCGGATTAAGCAAACGGATTCAAAAATGAATAAAGAAGGAAGAGTCAGTATTTTCAAATTTTTAAAGAAATTCTGGCAGTGAGTTCTACTGTTCAGTCCCAATAAATATCGAACTGCTCTCTTTTGAAGTATGAAAACACGATCAAATTTTGTTGCGCAGCAAGTACCCCAGAATGGAAGGGCGTAACGAAGATGTGACTCAAAAAGGGCATAATAGGCTATTCTAGAGGTTGAGAAGTTCAGTTCCTTAGAAACTGATCTTAGCGCAATATATTAGGCTTTCCATATGGATACAACTGACCAACGCAAGCTGTCGGTAGAATATTCTATTAAGTTTAATTCTGTTTTTAAACATTGTAAATGACCGTAAACTAAAAAGAATAAAGTGTAATTGAAACCACTAAGTTATTCCACTAACTGCAAGTTTCTGAATGAAGCTTAATGACAATAACAAGCAAATATAAGTGGATAAGACGGATTTTGCTGCAGTAACGTAATTTGTGGTGAATCTTATATAGGGATAGGCGACTTTTGCTGTAGTTTGGGATTATGCTTATGTATATTTCAGGGTCCACTCTTAATATACCGGGTGGTGCATCGTCGTCGGAAACATAGGAAATCCCATGCAAATTTTGAACTGTCCAGATATTGGCTCTCCTATTGATTTTATTGCGAAGTCGTAAAAGCTATACGTTTGGTAAACACCCATGCCAAGTTTGAACAATTTTGGACAAGCCAATTTTAAGTAATTTGAGAAAAACTGAATCAATATTTTAATTAAATCTGAATAGGAAACAATCAAACACCAGTCAAAAACCGACATAACTTAAGTTGTCAGCGTCATTTTCAAACGTAACTTAATTTTAATACAATTTTAGTATTCAGTACTAGTAATAATTGACTAATATCTGACATGTTTTGATTACTTTCCCCTGAATATTAAAATTAAATTAGGTACTTTTGACAATGACAAAATCATAGTTTGTAAACTTACCTGACCATTGACTGGTGTTTGATTGTTACCTGTTACGGTTTTAATTTAAAAATAGTTGCGATCTTTTTTAAATTACTCAAAATCGGCTGGTCCAAAAATAATTCAAATTTGGCATGAGTATTTACCATACATAAACCTTTAAAAAATATATTTGCGACTTCGCTGTAAAATCAATAGGGGAGCCAATATCCCTCCTTTCCGACAAAAGCGGTACAGTTCAAAACTTTGTGATTTTGGATTTTTCTAAACCATAGTAATAAAAAAGTATATTTGGAATACATATTAAATATTTAACTTTTTAAAGGCAATATGTATTAAATATGCACTTAAAACTATATCTATTTACTACATAATAAAATTATATAAGGATTCTTGCCACTTAATTGCTGATATACAAATTTAATTCTACGCTGTGTTTGTCATAATGTGGATCAACCTGCTCTCACTACCGGTTTCGAAGCCCTACTCCATCATCAGGTGAGCTTGGGCAGATCCATAAAATGACAACCACAGCGCAGAGATAGTTAATTTCGACTTGTCGGAAAGTGTCGGTTAGATATTAAGTCCCGAACGGGAGATAGCGGCCTGCGTGCAATGGTATACTTTCGTACCACCGAGGCGCAACTATCGATAGTAAAAGGATGGTAAAAGGCTTTTTTTCAGGCAAGCCAAATTATAAAATAGAAAACAAATTTCTTGCAGTATAGGTATACATAATAAAATTATATAAGGATTCTTGCCACTTAACTGCTGATATAGAAATTTAATTCTACGCTGTGTTTGTCATAATGTGGATCAACCTGCTCTCACTACCGGTTTCGAAGCCCTACTCCATCATCAGGTGAGCTTGGGCAGATCCACATTATGACAAACACAGCGTAGAATTAAATTTCTATATCAGCAGTTAAGTGGCAAGAATCCTTGTACAGGGTTGTTCACCACATACGACACGGTGTATTCTAGCTAAACGATTAGATTTTTACAAATTTTAAGTTTTGGGTTCGTTGAAGGACTATTAGAGGTACAATTTAAAATTATCTTTACAAGATACAGAGTGTCCCAAATAAGTAAAAAATATTATAGTTGTATTTTTTTAAATGGAACACCCTGTATATTATTCTATTTTTGGATTCTACGATTGAAATAAAGGTAAATTTGATTAAGGTTTATCACACTTAAACCTTACCGTTTCTGAAATATTTTCAATTTTATGAAATTGAAGTAAAAATTTTAAGGCTTAATTTCTCCAAGGGTATCAAAGTTTTTAATACTAAATATTTACTGAAGATTATTTATTGATCAGATATTGTGTTGCAATAATAAACATTTTACTGCCTTATACAGAGTGTCCAAAAATTTATATTAATAATTACTAGCTTTAAACGGCTATAACTTGTTTAATTTAAATGGAACACCCTATATATTTTACGTGAATCAGATGCACAATGTAATTATTTATCAAATTGTATTATACCATTTTACCCATCCCTTTAAGTTTTCGTAGAAAATGCGTTTCCTTATAATTTAGACCTCATTTATCAATATACCCATGGAATATTGACATTTCAGATTTTTTTATAGCACCATATATGTACAAAATATACAGGTGGTAAATATTGCAACCCATTGGCATATAAAAAAAACTATTTAAATCTTTGTAAAAGAGTATACCAATTAAATATCCCACCATTATTTTCGACCAAAACACCAAACATTTTAGTTAATTACATAATTTTAAATTGTTTTAATTAATAAGCTGTTCTAAATAAATATGCATTTGGCTCAGAAATCAATATAATAATAAGTTATGAAAATGAACGTCTCTGTTTTTAAAAATAAGCATTCGTCAAAAAATGAAATACAATATATAAGTGTTACTTTTTACCACTAATACACACACAACATTCAGTTTTTTTGTATTTGGAGCAATTATTATTAATCAACGTAAACAGTCAATTAATGTAGTTTGAGTACTGGGATCATATTAATTGGTCCTCTTTAACAAAAAATATTTAAACAGTTTTTTTATTTTTTAATTAAATAAGCGAACTATAGCGACAATATTAGTATCTGTATCATTTGAAAATTTGTTACATCTTTAAAAATAATCTAAATTATAAGAAAATGCATTTTATACGAAAACTTGAAGAGATGGGTAAAAAATGGTATATTACAATTTCATAGACAATTACATTGTGCATCTGATTTACGTAAAATATATAGGGTGTTCCATTTAAATTAGACAAGTTATTGCCGTTTAAAGCTAGTAATTATTTAATATAAATTTTTGGACACTCTGTATAAGGTAGTAAAATGTTTATTATAGCAACACAATATCTGATCAATAAATAATCTTCAGTAAAAATTTAGTATTAAAAACTTTGATACTCTTTGAGAAATGAAGCCTTAAAATGTTTACTGCAATTTCATAAAATTGAAAATATTTCAAAAACGGTAAGGTTTAAGTGTGATAAACCTTAATCAAATTTACCTTTATTTCAATCGTAGAATCCAAAAATAGAATAATATACAGGTTGTTCCATTTAAAAAAATACAACTATAATATTTTTTACTTATTTGGGACAAATTGTAGCTCTAATAGTCCTTCAACCAACCCAAAACTTAAAATTTGTAAAAATCTAATCGTTTAGCTACAATACTCCGTGTCGTATGTGGTGAACAACCCTGTATAATTTTATTATATATACCTATACTGCAAGAAATTTGTTTTCTATTTTATAATTTGGCTTGCCTGGAAAAAAGCCTTTTACCATCCTTTTACTATCGATAGTTGCGCCTCGGTGGTACGAAAGTACTACCATTGCACGCAGGCCGCTATCTCCCGTTCGGGACTTAATATCTAACCGACACATTCCGACAAGTTGAAATTAACTATCTCTGCGCTGTGGTTCTCATTTTGTGGATCTGCCAGTAGGGGTAGAAGGGGGTTTCTACATCAGAAGCAGGAGCAGAGCGCACAGCGCATGCGCGTAAATCAGCTAGGAACATGTAAAATAAGCTAATAAACAAGAATAAACGGGTTTGAACCGCTTTGAACCGCTTTTGAACAGCTTTGAACGGCTTTTTAGCGTAAAACAACAGACCTGTTCAGTTTTTGTTCAAACCCGTTCAAAGCTGTTCAAAAGCGGTTCAAAGCGGTTCAAACCCGTTTATTCTTGTTTATTAGCTTATTTTACATGTTCCTAGCTGATTTACGCGCATGCGCTGTGCGCTCTGCTCCTGCTCCTGGTGTAGAAACCCCCTTCTACCCCTACTTCTGCCCAAGCTCACCTGATGATGGAGTAGGGCTTCGAAACCGGTAGTGAGAGCAGGTTGATCCACATTACGACAAACACAGCGTAGAATTAAATTTCTATATCAGCAGTTAAGTGGCAAGAATCCTTATATAATTTTATTATGTATACCTATACTGCAAGAAATTTGTTTTCTATTTTATTTACTACCAAACCCAATTTTAAGGATTAGTTAAAAATTGGTTGTGTAAGAAAACATAACATAATTTTTCAATTTCCTCTAATGTAATGTGTTTCTTAATTTTGAGTTGTACCGCTTTTGTCGGAAAGCAGCGATATTTGAACAGTTCAAAATTTCCATGGGATTTCCTATGTCTCCAAGGACGATGGACCACCCGGTATATCATTAGGCCATTTTTTTTTCAAAAACGGATAAGGCGGGTTTCGCAACTTGACGCCTCAAATAATGTTTATAAAACGTTAAAAAAAATTTATCTATTCTGGATTCGGTAATACTACAAAAAATAATCAAGTTTAAGAATGCAAAGTGGTCAATTTCCTAAATTTAATTCACAAATAAAATAAAATATGACGCATATCAAATACAAAATGAGATAAATTAAAGGACGCTCCACAAAACGAGGAACAACGGTGTTTGTGCAAAGATAATCCGATCTGGTCTGATAAAGTATCGTTCAATGGAAAACTTCTCCAAGAAATATAATTTAATCGGGACTAAAACGATTAACTCCGTATTTTCTCTCCTCAAGAAAACTCTTTGTTACAGAAACCCTCTTGGATATTTACACAGTTTATTAACGAAGTATTAAATTGCTCTGCGCGAAACGAATTTGCACAGAGAAGTATTTTAAGGGTGTCTGGGTTTAATGAGTGCTGTACATTAATACGTGATAAAATACGAGTGAATGAAAAGCTTGGTTGGTTGGTTTATGGTGAATGATACTGGTGGATAATGTAGCGTGATAACTTGTTTTAAATACACGGTTCAGCAAAATATAAATATTTCTTTATCTTTCTCCTGTTTTTGAATTGATGTATTAAAAGAAAGTTGATGAGATTTTTTTTTAATTTTTTTCCTACTACATTTCTCTGAATTTTTAGGGATTTTCACCAAGTTTTTGAGGTTAGAAAAAAAATGAGATGTGATATAAAATGCGTAATTCTGATAGCAGATTCGTGCTGAGCGTCGAAAAATACTATAGGATATGATGGTCTGGTAGAAAGCATATACTGCTGTTCTTTTTTGCGTGGCTGTGTAATTTTTAAAATTATAATTATAACAAAAATCTGATTTCTTTTAGTTATTTTCTTTAAACACTGCTGCGTTAATCCAACGGAGATTAATTGTTAGCAGTGATTTACTAATAAACAAATTTCCTGAATGTAGAAGAAAATTATTATTAAAACAATAAAAATAAAATAAAACAATAATAATTTAAAGAAATCAATATTTTTTTACTGGGAACTACCTCTATGAGTAGAGGGAGATGGGGGTTTTACCATCAGGAGCCGGAGCAGGGCCAGGAGCCGGAAGTGACGTAGATCAGGTTAGAACAGTTAAAATACGCTAATAAACAAAAATAAACAGGTTTGAACTGCTTTGAACCGCTTTTAGCTTAAAACAACAGACCTGTTCAAACCCGTTTATTTCTGTTTTAAAGCGCTTGTTTCCTGTTTTAACCTGTTTATTCTTGTTTATTAGCGTATTTTACATATTCCTAGCTGATGACGTCACTTCCGGCTTCTGCTCCTGCTGCGGCTCCTGATGGTGAAACCCCCATCTCATTTATTTTTATTATTATTTATTTATTTATTTTTTATTATTTTTATTTATTTATTTATTTATTTTTTATTATTTTTATTTATTTATTTATTTTTTATTATTTTTATTTTTTTCGTTAGGCAAATTTGTATATCTTTAAACCTAACTTCTGGCAAGTAATTTTCGTTTAGGATTAACGCAGAAGTGTTTACATAAAATAACTATTTTATTTTATAGATTTCCTTGCAGTGGCGAAAAACCCATATAGGAGTTTTTTGGAGAGATAAATCCACCACGTAGGTATAGACATTTTTTAACGCTCATTTAACTACGCATTGCCTATAGTCCTTTTTACAAATTTCCGTACCGTTTAAAAAAATATGAAAATATACTTGAATTTTTTCTAAGCCCTAAAAATGAAATTGCGTCTCTATAAGAATACCGGGTGCGTCTCAAAAGTGGCTCACCCCTATATTTTTTTATATAAAATAACGAAATTTAGAGTATTAGTATATGACATAAATTAGGATTGATTGACGTATTCAGTTGTTTTTGGTCATTTTCTGTTTCACCGGAAATGACTACAACTTTTGATTTTTAAATGGCACCATCGGTATTTTTTTACTTTATTCGATAGAAAATAAATCTCTGAACAGAATGATATATTATATGTCAACTTTTGACATTTTCACATATGGTTTATTTGAAATTATAACATACGGTTCATAACGACAATTTGACTCGAAATACCAAGTTCGTGGTATCAAATTATTCGGAAAAAATGCTTTTTACATATATGCTAAACAATATGCACCACCTTCGTTCCATATGAAAAAATTGAGATATGATTAAAAATACGATTTGGGCATCTTTTAACCGGCCAGGACAAGACACTGAAAACATTAGACCATCAGATCTATTTTCCAAGGCTCCTTAATTAAATTAGTTTTCAAAATACGATTTTTAAGCGTAAATGTCAGAAGTTGACATAATATGATATATCATTCTATTCAGAGTGTCATTTTCTATTGAATAAAATAAAAAATCCGAGGGTGCTATTTAAAAATCAAAAGTTAAAATCATTTCCGGTAAAACAGTGACCGAAAATAATTTCATACGTCAATCAATCCTAATTTATGTCATATACTAACATATCAAATCTCGTTATCTGAAAAAATAAAAAAGTTATAGTTGTGGGCCACTTTTGAGACGCACCCGGTATATAATTTTTTCATAACTAACACAAAATTTTACTTGGATTAAAGTAAGAAGTTTCTAGACGCTGGCAAATCCATTTAGTAAACATTATTTATTAATATATTTCTGTCTAGAAACTTTTTATGTTTTGCCAAATTGCATATAAATCCTTAACAAATTCTTTATAAGTTTTCAATTATCATTTGAGCCCTAGTTTTTTTATCATCCAGTAATATTTCTATTTTAAACATCAACTAAATATGATATTTATAAGAAGATGTAATTTTGAGGAAAAATAATAGCAACACTTAATTTTTTTATTTTTTAAAATAAATTAAGTTAATATCTATATTTTACTGAACCTTGCAGTAGATAATTTATAGTCAAATTATATTCATAATATATTCCAACCTTATACCTATAAATTTCTTTTATAAATAAACAAATACCAATTTAAAACGATGCAACTGTACAACACCGGGCTTCACACACATCACACTAGCAGAAATTATTTCAAATTCTACTTAAAAAATATCAGTCAAATTATACAATATATTTCCTTTCCACTGACCTCAAAATTTCATCCCCATTCCAAATCTAAATAAATATACACAAACAAAATTCCATAAATCAAGAAATGAATAAAATCGTTCAACATGAGTTCTTCAAAGATCGATGATGTATAAAAGTTATATGTAAAGGGCAAAAGAGTATTACTTCTATCACTTAAAACAATATTTCTTAAAAGCATAGGAAGGCATTCTACTCAAACCTTAAGGGGGGTAGAAAGAGAACACAAAAGAAAACAGAAGTGATAAGGGTGTTACCTCAAACCGTTTTAATCCGTTTACCTAGTCTTTCTCTATGTAGGCGGAATGAGTAAAAACCGTATTTCGAAAGGTCTCTTTCAGATGAGAGGGCAAAAATGTAGGTCAGGATGTCCGGAGATATCTTGCCTTTTGGTATGTCTTTTTTTGGGTCAAAGAATTCCTAAATTTTAGTCATGTTAAGAAACATTTTCTTTATTGTTTTAAAGTAGCCAGCAAAATGTTGGCAATAAATATGACTGTTTTTTTATAATTCAGCGGAACCATCGTATGGAAAGAAAAAAGTAACAATGATAAATTTTACGAAATTTCTTTTTTTTTCGATTTTCTTCTGAAATATTTTTAATTTGCAAAATGATATTATTGTACGGAGAACAGCGAAACTTTGTCATTATATCAATATAATTTACCTCTTTATGTATATGTATCTTTTAGTTTGCGAGATCCCAATGGTCACTCTCAAATTTAGGACAATCTGTACAAGGGGTACGTAGAATTACTTATTATTTACATTAATGCCACAACTGCATTAACAATATCAATATCTCTAAAGCACAAGTTTATTTTCGCTGCAGTTTATTAAGATAACACGATGGAAAGCGAAATTATCGAGTTAAATTATATTAACTAAAAAGAATATCCTTTTAAACCAGGTTTATTTATTTTAAAAATTAAAAAATGGATTTAACCTTGTTTATGAAAATAAGTATAGAATATATTAAATTTTTAGAAAGTTCAAGGAAAATAAAATAAAAAAATAATATACATTTAAAAAATCATAAGTTTAAGTTATATTTCGGAAATGACAGCTCCCAAAAAAAACTGGTTACCTCACTCGTTTCTAAGTAAAATAATATATGAGACTCAATTTCCACCTTTTCGATAAGTTATAACTAAGACACAAAGGGAGTTGAAAAATGCAACATTTTCAAATTCGCCCTGTATTTCAGAGACCAAAGGGATTTGGAAAAATCTGTGCGTAGCATCTTCAGTTTCATAAAATAGTAGCACAGTTATGGAAAAACCGCATCTTTGCATCTCTACTCATAAACAACGAGAAACATTATAAAACAGTAAATAAGGCGCAGGATGAAAAATTTCTCTTTTTTCAGAGAAGATGGAAAAAAAGTAGAGGAAATTAGTACTGTAAATTATACAGACCGGACCACCGTAGTAGTAACATAGGCAGAACCGGACGAATTAACCTATACCCGTCCGCCGGATAAAAAGCAGGCGAAAAAATGCGATAGAATAAAAATAGGTAGATATGTGATAAGAATGTTTCAGAATTTGTATTTATTCGTGTTTTAATAGCCCAAACGAATACATAAATTCTCGCGACAGTTCTCGTGTAAAATTTATTTTTTAAGTAAAAGAATGGATGTTTACGAAGTTCGTGAGAAAATTCAAATTGTAAAATGGTATTTACAAAATAGGTCTTATCGGGATATACGAACAATTTTTCCACAAACTTTTGTAAACAGGCCAATTCCATCTTTACCTACTATATCAAGAGTTATTAATAATTTTGAAACACATGGGTGCGTGTCCCCACAAAAACACAAAAAGCCTGATATGTTGATTAATGAAGAACAGGAGTTAAAGCAAGTGTTCGGATCAAACGTTTTCAAGTAATCAAATTGCTGAGGTGGTTGCCCTGCCCACAATGCCCGTATTGTTCAAGAATATTTGAACAATTTTTTTCCCAACTGTTTAATTAGTGGAAATGGAACTCTTTTGTGGCCCGCTAGAACGACAGATGTTTCTCCCAATGATTTCTTTTTGTGGGGTTATGTAAAATCCAAAGTGTATGGTCATAATAAGGCTAATAATCTGGATGAGCTTCAAGTAAAAATACGAGAGGCTTATACGCCTAGTCTAGCACAAGAAGGTGGTCTTTTTGAACACTTGTTATAACTTTTTTTTATTTAGAGTAATATTTTAGTTTTTTTTGGGGTTTAGAGAATTTATTTATTTTTAGTTTTGGCTTGTAAACACACTGAAATAATAAATATTTATGTATTTTTATTCTAAATATTATCTTCAATGAGAGAGACACTTAAAATGAAAATAATAAATACTCGGCACTCCTCGCGTCGTATTCCTAGTCTGTCACGACCGACCCGTCCAAGCACAACTGCAACTGCGTACTACCTGACCAGCCGACTAGCCGGCAGTGAATCTCGAGTACGAACGCAAATTGGGTAAACGTAAATTTGTCCGGCAACTTGCTATGTTACTAGTAGCCTGGTCTTCTCTGTATAGGTTTGCTTACTTCTTTGTAACCACAAAGAAATATTAGTGATGATTTTGTAAAATAATTGCCCAATAATTTTTTTTTGAAATTAGGCACATACACATTTGATAATGAGCATTTAGGCGTAAAATCAAATTATAAAATACTTTTGTTTTCATATTTATTGTATAAAAAAGACATCTCCTCTCTCTTGCATTACAGAAATAACTGCTATTTAGCAGATTTTTTGAGTTCAAAATATATTTAATTCTAGTCTTTTTTACAATTACCTTTCTTTTAGTTGTCTTGTATATCAATTTAATAAGTTTCTTTCGTACTATAACCTTTGCGTTTAGACTGCACATTAAATAAATAAAAACCCTTAAACGAAAAGCAGGAAATACCAAATAGTTTTCGATAAAGCAAACCCACACTGTTTGAACTGAATTTCCCAAGTCAGCCAAGTGTGTTTCATACGAAGCCATAGAGAAATAAGTAAGCTCTCTTGAAACTTTTTCTCAAATAAGAATTTTTTCCGTATTATTGTTTCGTGTATCGAGTGTTGTTTACGACAATAGATGTTATTCTTTAAGCACGAAGTAAACAAAAATAAATATGTTTACGAATTTTACTCCTGGTAATAGTCGATAAACTTATGGTCCACAAAAACCTGGCCTTCCTTCAGAAATCGTTTTAAGTACTCCTCTTGATATTTAAGAAAGTTTAGATTGATAAATACTGTCATTGTTATTGTAATTTATTTGTTATAAAGCTCAGTGGTATTCTGTAAGATTTCTTTGTACAAATAATTTGGATAATTTTAACTTTTTATGATTTGTATTTTATTGTTTTGTCTTTATTCGTTTGACAAATATGTTTGACATACTTTGATTTTGATCTTTTGTTTTTTTATAATATTTTTAGCTTTTGGATCTGAGGATAGGATTTGATTCCCCGAAACATGTGTTGCCCCCCTTATTTAAATAATAAAATTTAAAATAAACATTTTTTATACAAGATTGTAAGTTTTATTTATTTAGTGATTGTGTTTTTTTAGATAAAAACGATATTTGGTATGTTAGTATATAACATAAATTAGGATTGAATGGACGTATTCAAATGTTTTTGGTCACTTCCTGTTTTACCGGAAATGACTACAACTTTTGATTTTTAAATTGTACGTAAATTGTACTGTACACATATTTTATTTATATTTAATGTATTTTTTAATATATTAGTTAATATTCAGTGTTTATGTTTAAAGTAATTTATTGTATTCAAAAAAATTATTCTAAATTTTCTTTGTTATGGAAAAATAAAGCATATTTATTATCTGGATGTAGCAAATACGCCAAAAGCAAAGATTATCTTTGGGTAATTATTATCAATGGAATAAAAACTGATTCATAACACACGAGTATAATGTCGCAACACCAAAATCGATAATGTGAACATTTGTCATATTTCTCTTGTGGCATTTTCGACAAATCCGATATTTTCTGTTGTAAATAATGAGCAGTTCAATTTGGAATAATTTTTGGTCATAATCAGTGTATGGAAGAAGCATTTCATGTCAGTATTTTTTGAAAAGTGTCAATGGAATATACGATAGTAAAATGATTGTATGTCCTGTCATTATAAACACTTTAATCTTTATGCATTCTTTGTTCTTTTAAAATATAAGTAACTTGTTTTCAAAACCTGTTTTCAAAAAAGGTTTTCTAAAAATGTCTGATATTAAATAATATGTTATTGATAGCGATAAAACTGGCTAACAAGTGTATCTTATGAAAGTGCGCATAAAATGCACATAAAAAATATCTAATTCAGTGGTAAAAAGTATCTAATCCATTGAATTACAGGAAATATCCACTGATCATTTTAAATTTGTAATGTTATCGCCAACTAATTGAATTCAAAAACAGCTGGAAAAAAGTTTTAGACATACCAAAAGACAACTCTTTATCATGCCAATTTTTTAATAAAGTAAAACATAAAAAAAGACTATGTATACGGACTAAGTAATAATATCTACAAGGACAAAAAGACACCAATATAGATTTAAAACTGATCGCTCATTCTGAAGAGTGCAAAAAGTTTGACTGTATGGAGTGAGATGTTCGATTCGTTTGGAAAATTTTACCACGCTGAACTAATAAATATTAGTGAATTTTCTCTCATTAGAAACTTTAAAGCAAACGTAATGGAAAAGAAAGCAAATTAAGCTTTAAAATTAGAGATTCTCAGGAACTGGAAAAAGTAAAAGTTATAATTTTTGACGTCTATTTTCCGAATTAACTTGAATTTTGATTAGATATTGAAAGTAAGAATGGCATGGTAAAATTTTTCTGTCGGAATTATGCTTATAAAGATAGAAATACTTTAGAACGCATTTTCCAGACAGATTTTCTCGAGTGAAACAAGGTGTCTAATAGATGTTCTTAGATTTATTTACGCCAATGAAATGTTTTAGCTATTATTATATCATAATGAACGTAATACTGTTCACTATGTTGTTTTAGTTGATCGTTATACTTCATGTTATTTGTTTTATTATATATTCTAAAACAATATGGACTGTATTATACACAGTGTCCCAGAAATTAGTGCAGATATTTTAACTGGTAGTATAATTCGCGAAAAAAAATGTTGAAATTTAATTTCTTCTTGACATTTTCCGGAAAATATTAAAAAACTTGTGAGTAGTGCTTGTTCAGTTTCAGGAAATTTGTTTATAGTGCTGGGGGAGAATACAATGCTGTCACCTTCCACGTTATCCACAATCTGTAAGTTATAAGTTGACATTTTTAAATTTCTACAAAAAATTACTTAAATTAATTTTATTCATTACTATTAGGGATAGCACAACTTCTATTATTTTAAATAACTTTTTTTACAGTTTAGTATAAACTGAAATAATAAAACTCTAAATAATGAACAATTATAGCAGCTTTTTTAGCCATATAAAAATATTTTCCCAATAACAAACTCTTTCCCTCAACAGTTATAACGTATAACATATTTTGATAATGCTCATTCTTTGAATGAGAATTTAACAGTATTTTCTCTAGCATATCACAGCATATCCAACACGTGCACACCCTTAATTTTTACACATCAAGCAATTGTATAAAAATACATTAAAAACTTTCTTTACACAATTTTGAACCGTATTAACATATGATATAAATATTCCGAGATCGGACTTCACCAAGAAGCATAGGCTCCCACCGATAAGTCCAATGGTACTGAATAAAAATCAAATATGGTAGATTCTTATGTTATGTATGAAATGGCGTTTGCAAGTTTAGGGCCAGGAAATAAACAACCTTTTATTTAAAAAAATACTGACGTTTCGACGTGTATTTTCGTTTTTATCAAGGCTATTTTCAGCTAAAAGGTTCTTTTGTCAGTAATTATGTAGCTTATCTTTTGATTGCTGAAAATAGCCTTGATAAAGACGGAAATACACGTCGAAACGTCGGAAAATTATTAAGTAAAAGGTTGTTTATTTCCTGGTTCTAAACTTGCGAACGCCATTTCATAAAAATCAAAATTTTTTTCACCCTTCTTTGGCTTCTTGTCGAATTATTCGAATTAGCGCCCTCTATTAGATAAGTTAATAATTAAAGTTGACCTACATTTAAAAAGATCCGCTGATTAATTATAGGTTATCCAATTCATTTGAGATTTCACTCAAAACAGTAAACCTCTGAAAAAAAAATAGGCAAATAAGGTAAGCCTGTAAAATTCCTTTTGCTATTGAAATAGAAATATCAATTATTTTGGCGTTTATTCACGTGGTGAGAGGTGTCAAGAAATAATCGTAAATAATTCAGATGATATATGAATGTACTTTTTGCCCAATATACGTGGATATTTTGTAGTACTATCAAGAATGATGGCGGGTGCCCGGTGGCGTAGAGGTATAGCTCTCGTCTACCAATCTAAAGGTTGTGGTTTCGAATCCTACAGCCGGCAGTTCATCAGTCGACTATTTTTAATAAAATAAAAACAGTTTGGGTACCTAGGTATACTCAGCCTTAAATATGTACTTTGGATTCACAATCCTGAGATAATAGGTGGTCGAAGCGTAGTGCTAGCCACATTACCTTCCTTGTCTACCTAACGCCTCTAGCATGGCAAGCTGTACCTTGCTACTCCCAAAGCGTTAACCGCTATATACGGGAGCTATTATTATCAAGACTCGAAGTGAAATGAAGTGAGTTGAGTGTAAAACGACGCTCTAACCTAATTACATCGATATTCTATCTATCGGAGTCCCGTTTTTTAAAGTTAGGTAAGTTTTTTACTTTTAATCTGAATTTTTCAAGTCGTTTTTAAATATTTCTAGTCGATGTTTCAACACTGAGCATCAAACAAGCCAAGATTCAGGTAATTGCGAAGTAATATACGACAGATTATCGAGTGCTGGCGGCGACCCTCAAAATGTTGCCAATATTTTTTTAAATTTTCAAAGTTAAATAACTCGGTTATTATCAATTTATTTAAAAAATGGTAAAAAGCAAATATGTTTCTTTTGACCAGATGTACTACCCCTTAAAAAATCTGCTCTGATTTCTGCGACACCCTGTATATATATATATATATATATATATATATATATATATATATATATATATATATATATATATATATATATATATATATATATATATATATATATATATATATATATATATATATATATATATATATATATATATATATATATATATATATATATATTGAATATTATTATATGAGAAAATAATATTCACAATTTTTTAGGATCTGATTTACATTTTCTTTTTAGTGTTGCAATTATAGTCTCACTTTTAAAATTGGCAAAAATAAGCAAAAACATTTCTTTTATAATCTGATAGACACCTTGTAAGTAGCTGATGATGCGTGCTAGAGCCAAAACAACAAGAGAGCACTCGTGGATGGCGGGGCACTAGCATCTCACCTGATCAGCGACTTTGCACTTATCTGCATTGTGTGTGATTTAAGTGAAGATAAACGAAGATGGTAAGGGAGACCGCTAGCGGTACCGATTCCTAGGGCATGCTCGGATAGCCGAAGCACTGCCCGAGGTTTTTTCTCATTCTCATTAAGTTCTGAGAGAGAACCGAATTTTGGCGGGAGAGTTTGCCGACGTTTTGCAGGTACTTCGGCTGGTACCAGTCGTTAGGAAACTGGAAGCGGAATAAATTTATTTTTAAACTAATAATGTTCTAAAAAAAACTGTGTTATTAGACTATATTATTTTATCATACAAACTATATTTTGTTTAGGGTTTAAATTTTCTATTTATACTGGTAGAACACTCGATAAAAGCAAAATGTGATTCTACTGAAGTTTTTTATGTGTCTTGTGTTTCTTTGTAGAAAATTATTTATATTATGGAGATATAAACAATTTCAGTCACTTACCATATGCTACCAGGTGACATCGAAATTGTTACACAAATCGCCTAGTTTTAATTTCATATTTTAATGTCGATTTCGTTGTTACCTGGTATATAAAAATAAATATTCTCGACCTGTACAAATAGCAAAAGTTTTTATTGTATTTCATTTCATGCTAGTTTGTCAGTTGGCAGCATTATAATAATTTTTTAAGCTTCCTTAAGTATACCGGGTACGTCTCAAAAGTGGCTCACCCCCTATAACTTTTTTATTTTTTCAGATAAAACAACGAGATTTGGTGTGTTAGTATATGACATAAATTGGGATTGATTGACGTATGCAATTGTTTTCGGTCACTTCCACTTTCACCGGAAATGACCACAACTTCTGATTTTTAATGGCACCATCGGTATTTTTTTACTTTATTCGATAGAAAATGACATTCTGAATCGAATGACATATCATATGTCAATTTTTGACATTTTCGCATATGGTTTATTTGAAATTGTAACATGCGGTTCATAACGACAATTTGACTCGAAATACCAAGTGTGCGGTATCAAATTATTCGTAAAAAATGCTTTTTCCAAATATGCTAATGAGCCACCCTCGTTCCATTTGAAAAAAATTGAGATATAATTAAAAATTCGATTTGGGCATCTATTAACCGCCCTGGACAAGGCACTAAAAACATTAGACGATCAAATCTATTTTTCCAAGGCTTCTTGATTAAAAATTAGTGTTTCTAACACAGCCATGGCACTCTAGGTTAAAATTTAAAATACAGTTGGTTTTTGAGTGACTATGTCAAAAGTTGACATATGATATGTCATTCGATTCAGAGTGTCATTTTCTATCAAATAAAGTAAAAAAATACCGAGGGTGCTATTTAAAAATCAAAAGTTGTAGCCATTTCCTGTGAAACCGCAATTGAATATGTCAATCAATCCCAATTAATGTCATATATTAACATACCAAATCTCGTTGTTTTATCTGAAAAAATTAAAAAGTTATAGAGGTGAGCCACCCTTGAGACGCACCAGGTATATCATTAATAAGAAGACATTTTTATTACTGCCTAAAAAAGTTAATATTTGTAAATAAATCAATTTCTTTTTTTGTCTAAATATTTATATAATTTTTCGCAACAAATACACTTAGATTAATATACACCATTAAATATTCTCTCTGATTGTTTAAATGTGCATCATTAGTTTCAATTACAAATTTTAAAAATAAAAAATATTATCGCTCTAATGAATTATTAATAAAAGCAAGACATTTTATACTCAGCGTCTCAATAATAAAAAAGCGATCGTTGATAGATTACGTTTACCAGGTAATTCAGAACTTTTGAATAAAATAACTATCATAACCAGTACTATTATGTACATATTATCCGAAGCATTTTTGTATTAGCGTCATCTGTGGTCCCCTCTTAGACCAGCCTATTTTTAAACGATATCTAAGAGATTTGGGACCAGTTACGGATCTCTCTCATTCTATGTCTAAATCTTTGGTCTATGCTGTTCCTGCTGTCAAATGTGAATTATGAGTTTCATTCTTTTGTTGCTTTTAGTAATGCGTATATTAGTAATATCATTTATGGCGTACGGATTAACAAACGTAGTTTATTTTTTATACTAAAAACTATTGATTAGGAACGTCAATGTTTGCTGTAATCTTGACATAAATATAATTTCAAAGGAGACCACATAAATACTTAGAGGTCAAAAAATTTTAGGAGCGATAAAAATGATATTTCTTTATGCTGCGTCTTCTATTCCTTTTCAGTCATTTTCCTCTGCTCTTTATAGTCTCTTTCACCTAATATGACACAGCCAAAAAATCGGATATACGTTAATATGAGGGAACAATTTAGTTCTCAGAAAAGCTTCCAACGGCGTGTAAAGTTCTTCTTATCTGCACGTTTAAGAAGAGGGGACTTATTTTTTAAATTTTTTTCCTCGGGATTTAGCTAGAGAAGCTTTATATTGTGTGAACGTTATAAAGAATGTCAGAGAAGTAAGGTTGTTTTTAGAATTAACCAGACAATTTAATTATTTTTTATATATTATCTATAGCCCATCAATAAGGTTAGTATAATAGAAAATTATAGGATATAAAAGTAGTTTTCAAAAATGTAATAATATACTGAGTGTTCTATTTAAAATAAAAAAGATACTGCCACTTTTCAAATGATGTGGCAACACTGTAACGCTGAAAGTATTTTAGAAAGATGGAGAAGGCGTCTGAACGTCTAACGTGCCATCGTTGTGAATCACCCTATATACTTTACAAGTTTATGTTATAATTAGACAGTATTAAGAAAAAATTAGCTTGGAATTTTTAAATAAAAATAAAATTCTAGATTTTTATTGCAAGGCTCCTAAATTTATCCTAGAAGGATTTATTAAACATACCCGGATTTTATTAATTTAATTACTTTTTTTTCAGCTCCCGCATTTAAGATAAATAAATCTAACTTTACATTTCCGGTTGGAACATATATAAAGAGAAAAATAAAATTTCTGGAGAGAAAAATGAAATATGTTTCTCTGGCCAGAGGGGTTTTACTGGCTTATTTTAGGATTTATTGAAATTAAATTACAAGAAAATACCACTGACATTATCATTTATATTCAAAATGTATGAAAATTTATTTCAATATCTTAATCTTACATCTATTTCAGATCCTATGGAATCGATTTTTAAATTATTATTCTAATTTGATTAATATTAATTTTCTGCGGCATATATTAAACATGGTGATCATAACTAGGTAAACTAGGTAAAAGTATCTCGAGCTGACACTGTCAGGATCTGTACAGGAAATTTGTAATGTTACTGATGGTATTATACATAGTGGTATTGATTAACATTATGCAGACTTATAATAACAATTCTTCGGCAGAATAAAACACTAATTCACCACAAAATACCAAAACACTTTACTTTTGCACTTTTTTAGCGCAAAAGTAAAGTGTTTTGGTTTATTGTTAGTGAATTAGTGTTTTACTTTGCTGTTCCAACCCTCAACTGTAATAGTTTTTTAGAGTCTTTCTCAATTCGATGTTTATATAAAATAAGAAAGACATAGAAGACATAGAATCATGAAGAAAATCTCCAGTGTTAGTAATTTCGTTATTTTCTAACAAATATAGACTTCTTAACATTTCAGAGAATACTGTAATTCTTATAGTTCTCATAGTATTGCTGACTTTGTGAAAGATACAAAATTCTCATATGATACAATATTTTCGTCGACAAGTCGTACAATGTAAAGCAAGTGCCAAATACAATTGATTCCTTGAGCCTCCTCAATACCCATGAATGTTTCCATATATTTATTACTGGAAACAACAAAATAATCATATAGTAGTCTATATTCCTCCTTCTCTAACAATTAATGATTATACTGACTTTTTTGAATTTGCTAGTGAACAAAGAGTTAAGGGTGTACATAATTATATAATAGGGGATTTCAATTTGGGTTTGATAGGAGGCAGTTTGAGTTTGAGCACTGACGCGGGGTCTAATGATATTATGAAGGAATTCCACGAAGTCACACATATCAAACCAATCTGCAAATAAAGAAATGGATTGTTTGCACTTTGCTTGTATCTGCTGGCCAAAACAAATTATTCTATATGGTTAGGCTACATTAATTTATGCATGATTATGGATAACTCATCTAAGATATTAAAACTGGATTTGCTTCAGATAACTAGACGCTGTAAGACTGTGTCTTACAACGTCATAGAGTGTGTGGCGATGTACCAACAACGCTTGATATATTGAAGGTTTTTATGTACCGGGTGTTCGAAATTTTCTTTCTCTTTTTTAACCGAAAACACCTATTTTTTGACTCGATAGAGTAAGAAAATAGAATCAAAAAATTAAAAGAGAAAAAAAAATGAGGAAAATTCGTTTTTTTTTAATATCATCAGATGTATTCGAACCTTATTTAGATTTCAAAGCATGATGCCCTTAGAGTTCATCAAGGCTCAAATTTTCACTAATTTAATCGACAAAATAATATAATAATTACGAAATCCCAGTTTGCATTTTTTTTATTCTGGTTTATATGGACATTTTTTAACATTTTATATAGACACCGTGTATACTGTATTTTTCTCGATATTGCTAATGCAAGCTCAGCCAGGGAGTCCTTGAATTTCAAAAAAGATCTTGTTAAAAGTCGTCTTGTTAATTCGGCAAATAATCTTAGTTCCCTGACATTCTTTATGTCGTTTACACAATATAAAACTTCTCTAGCTAAATCCCGAGACGTGAAATTCAAAATTAATTGACATATATAAAAGTCCCCTTTCTTAACCTGCAGATAAGAAGAACTTTAACGTCGTCGGAAGCTTTGAGAACTAAATTGTTCCTTCATATTGACGTATATCCCATTTTTTGGCTGTGTTAAATTAGGCGAAAGGGACTATAAAAAGAAAAAGAAAGTGAATGAAAAGGAAAAGAAGACGCAGCACAAAGAAATATCAATTTTTATCGTTTCCATTAAATTTTTTGATTCGTCTGGTTTTCTATGAGATCATATTTATGTCATGATTACAGTAAAAATTAATGTTTGGAATCAAAAATATTTAATATGGGAAGTAAATCACGTTTGACGATATGTATGTCATAAATGATATTACTAATATCCTAGATCATATATACTTACGTGGATAAGTAAATCACTATGGAAACTGTCGCCAACATATCAACGACTTTCATTTATCTTCTTTTTTTGTTGCACACGTGGTGCTTCTACTCTATCTATCTTTGTCGAGGACCTATCGTCCACGCGCCAAATTTGAACATTAATTTTAAAAATTTAATTTGTAAAATGCATATATTTGAACAATAAATTAAATGTTTACTGTCACCAAAAATTAAATTATATAAAAAATACATTTAACCACTCCGTACGAATATCAATATTCTTAGGAAATCTAACCAGAAAATATGCATGTGGCTTAATATAAATAAAAGAACAACTGAATACTTTACTTGCCTATGAAAAGATAATTTGGGAACCTTTATATTAGAACTTTCATACACTAAAAATTTTCTAGTCATTGTTACGAGTATTTAGAAAGTCCAATGAAAAAAAAAATATATGTAGTTGCATAAACTTAAAATTAACTTCTCACTGAACACACTTGCATCCTTGGCTATATAATAGCGATCGATATAAGAGTAATTAATACAATTCTTAAAATAAAAACGCAAAAAACAAGCGTTGTTACACAATGGAAATAAGATTACATAAGTCTTTTATCTATAGCTATTTAAGATTATGACAAGATGACAATGAAAAGTTGGTTTCTATAACAATGTATAATTTGTACATTCTAAACCGTATAAAATTGTGATTATTTTGGAAATACGTGTAATTTCTAATGCGCATGCGCAAATTAAGGTCCTCAAGAAAGACAAACCTATTGAACGTTTCATAAGTGCAATAAAGAAGGTTTGAAAATGGCATGTCATGATGTTGGAGACATATTTTTTAATGCTAAATTTATGGCGTTAATTTATCCACGCAAGTATATAATATGATCTAGGACTAATATGCACATACTAAAAATAATTAAGTTTCTGAATTTGTATGGATCTGACGTCTTTTAATTGACAGGGCAAGACGTACTGGTATTCTGGTATAAACTTTGCAATAAATCAATAAACAAGACACCGGTGCCGGTATTGTCTTTATTCTTTTTATTATAACTTCGAACATCTGTTGCAATACCTAGCAAAAGATCCTCAACCTATAAGGAAAAGGCTTAAAGAGATCAAAAGAGAAAACACGAATGCAACGAAATCAACCAGATAATTTACCGGTATGTCGGCGGATCCGTTGCGTCGAATGCTGCCCCCGCCGCCTGTTGACGGCGGCCGCGCGGGGCTCGTTCGGCGGACCGAATCGGTCGGGGGCGGCTTGCGCGCCCTACCGTCGATGTGGATGGGGCGCTTGTAGGGGTCCTGGGGCTTGGGGGCGACCATGGAGCTGGTTAACGGCGGCCTGCAAGAGGAGAGAAAAGAAAACGATATTTATTAAGAATTGTTAATATTATTATGTAGTTTTTTTTCGATAAAGCATATATGGGCATATCGACTAATGTTTAGGAACCGTTCCGTAAGCAGCAAGTATCAGAAACAGTTTCACCGCTCTCCGGCACTAACTAAATTACGTATTTACTTTAGATGGTCAGTACTAACTTTGATATAAATATGGTAATCATAAATCATACAGAATCTTCAAAATTCTACGCAAAACTTTCTAAAATATAAAATAATTTTTCCTCTTTTTTTAAATAGAACACCCTATATATTATTTTTTCAATAGATGGAGAATTAAAAAATGAACATTTTTTGTATTTAGAGTATTTCAACAATTTTAACGGTTTAGCAAATATTCGCGGATTTTTATTTCATATGGCATTTCCCACAGTAAATTTTTATCAAAGTCACCCAATACTTTTTCTCTGGTATTTTACCGTCGATATAATATGATATTATACGACAATAGATACGACCATAAATATGATATATACTGCGTGTATATGCAAAACCATTAAAATTTTTGAAAAACTTTAAATACAAAAAATGTTCATTTTTTAATTCTCCATCTAATAAAAAAAAATAATATAGGTAAGTTATGTTTTATTTAAAAAAAAACATAAAAAATTATTTTATATTTTAGACAGTTTGGTGTAGGATTTTGAACACCCTGTACGATTTAATATTACGATATTTATAGCAAAGTAAGTATAGACCATCCAAAGTAAAACCTATTCTAGTTTTGATTTCAGGCCAGTTCTTGTATTTGTAATAATTTTTTAAGGAAGTTTGAGACATATATTTTTTTTATTTATGTATTAATATCTCTGAAATTATCAACATATATTAACTCATATCCTAGGATTATGCAAAGTGATCTGAAAGGAGGCAACAATGCAATAATATACAGGGTGTTCCTTTTAGAATAACACCCTGATCCACTCACACTTTTTTGAGCCACCCTATAAAAGTTAAAATATTTTCCTGAAATACATCCTCGTACGTACTTTATGTCTACACCTATAGAAAATTCTCAAGTTTTTTATTCTAGCACCCCGACGCACTATTGCCGAACCCTGTATATACGCTTTGTGTTTCATGCCTTGACTGATGTCACAAATTGTTACTTTCCCTCTTGTCCTTGTTTATCATATAAAACGGAACTTTTTCATCATAAACGTTAGTCCATTTTATTTCTTAGATCGTACTAATATTTTGTCTTTTTATATAACGATCGCTATCATTGGAAAAATATATCGTACTTCCTTGTCTAAAAGCGCATTCTCACGACTCGTGTAGTTGACAAACATTTGTAAACTCCAGGCGCGTGACGCGCCTGGACCGAGACGCGTCGCATAGTGCGGCGGATAGTAATTTTAGCGGGACAAAACCTCAGGAGCGATGTTTGGGAGTTAAAATCTACGAACGCAGCAAATGGTTTAATATATGTATAGCACCCATATGGGTTAAATTAATTTATTTGTTAACAACTTAATTTATTAATAAATAAATAAATACAAGATAATAAAACTATTTTATTATTCGTACGTGACACACAAAATCGTACTATAAACTAAATAAATAAAATTATGATATCAGGTAAATACTTAAAAAAATATATTTTAGCAGTTATTTTTTAATTACTTTGTGATCTTGTGAAACCCTGTATATTTTATTTTAAAAATTGTTGTTTTAATTTTAATTTTAACACTCTATAATTGTAAATTCATATACAGGGTCCGTCAATAGTGCGTCGGGCATCTGTAGTTCCTAGAATAAAAAACTTGAGAATTTTGTTTAAGAGCAAACCTAAAGTATGTATCAGGATGTATTTCAGGAAAATATTTTAACTTCTATAGGGTGGCTCAAAAAAGTGTGAGTGAACCTGGATGATTTTTTTTGAAATGGAACACCCTGTATATTATTGCATTTTTGGATTCCTTTCAGATCACTTTACATAACTCTAAGATATGAATAAATATATTTCGATAGTTTCAGAGATATTAAAAAATAAATCAAAAATATATATTTTTCAGCCCTTCTTAAAAAAATTATTAAAAATACAAGAACTGTTCTGAAATCAAAACTATACTAGGTATTTACTTTAGATGGTCTGTCCTTACATTGCTATAAATATGGTAATCGTAAATCATACAGGATGTTCATTATTCTACGCCAAACTTTCTATAATATGAAATATTTTTTCTTTGTTCTCTGTATCTCAGAGTTATGTAAAGTGATCTGAAAGAAATCCAAAAATGCAATAATATACAGGGTGTTCCATTTAAAAAAAATCATCCATGTCCACTCACACTTTTTTGAGCCACCCTATAGAAGTTAAAATATTTTCCTGAAACACATCTTTGCAAATACTTTAGGTTTGTACTTGAACAAAATTCTCAAATTTTTTATTCTAGGAGCTACAGATGCCCGACGCACTATTGCCGGACCCTGTATAGTAAGTATCTAAGACAAATTTAATAAAAATTTTATTAAGTCTAGTAATAATCATTTAGTTTTTATTAGAAATTATAAGAAATTAAAAAAGGCTTTTGCATATAGTCATGCTTTATTTAACTAGAACATTATTTAGATGTTTTTGTCTTGAGAAAAATTGCCGAACTGACTATTGGTGTCATTCATTGATTTTTTAAATTCAGTGTCTTTCGATGGAGTTTCAGTTAAGGTTTCAACGATTACAGCAGCATCCCTACTCCCACTAGCCCTAAAGTTCATAGTACTTGCAAAACCTAATTCTTCTTTTCAATGCTCTACAATTAACCCTTTAATGAGTCTTTGTTTCGTTATTATACTAGCCAATTGAAATAAAGCTTTTTGGCTTCCACCTTTTAAGCTTGAACTCAAAACAAGGGAAAATTATCGTAGATGGGTCTTAACACCTTTCTTTTCTTCGTTACTAAGAGAGTTGGGATCTAAAAATTGCATCACGATATCCCACAAAACGGTCAAGAGATGATGTTGGTTTTAAAACGCCCTTTTACATGGCTTTGGCAATCTCCAACATAATTTGGTTTTGGAATAGAATGTATGCACTTGAAAATATTTTGTTTTCCTATGACCTCTACCTGGCTGAGCAGAAAACGATCAAATTTGGTTGATAAAAATGTATACGACCAAAAAATAATTCATGAATTTTTATATCAGTTGGAATGAACACTAGTTATTCTAATCAGTACTCATTTTGGCTTATTTTTACATGTCCGCTAGACTTATCATCCACCGCATTCTGCGCCGATGGGACGACCGACCGGCAGGCAGATACAAAAAATGCATTATATAACTTTTTAACATAGATTATCGGTTTAAATTGGGTTTAAATTAATACAATCGAATAATTTATTCCCCAACTTTATTTTCAGTGCAGTTTATTAAGATAACAGAGTGGAAAGCAAAATCGTCTGGTTAAATTAAATTAAATAAGATAATAATAATTTTTTAAACCAGGTTCATTTATGATAATGATTTTCTTACCATAATCATGAAAATAATTAGAATATATCGTATTTTCAGACAGCCCATAACAAGGCAAATAAAATAAAAACATAATACACTGGGTGTCATTTACAAAACAGATGTCAGATTTCGAAAATGAGAGTTACAAGCGAAACTAGTTAACGTCACTGGATCCCATACAAAAAAAATCAACTAGTCTCGTTGAGTTTTTTATTTTTTAGTTTTCACCTTTTCGATAAGTTAACCAATATACGATGGGATCGAAAAATGCAACATGTTAAAATTTGCCCTGTATTTTAGGAACTAAAAAGACTAGGACAACTCTTGTAACATCTTTGGTTTCATAAAAAAGTAGCATAGCGATGTGAAAACCGCATCTTTAGAACTATAAATGCAATAAACATTATTAAAAAATGCAGTAATTATTACTCATACATACATAAGTCACCTCAGCAAAATTTCTCTAGTGTTCCTTACCCTTTATATAACATTTAGAATAAATAATAATTATTATTTTAAACAATAACATGGTAGAGTATATTGGCTATACCCTGTATTTTCAGTAATTTTCCAACTAATTAATATGATATTTATAGATTTCTTTAAGCGAATATCAAATTATGCATTTGCGCATTAAATGGAGATATTTAAATAAATTATGTAACAATTAAATTTAACTAAATTCAAAAAATTACTGGCGAAAAATTTTCGCGGCGCGTTTGCTTTGGAGTGTACAGTTTACCGCCAGTTGACGGGAACGACACGCCGCCCGACGATCCCCGGGCCGACCCATTCACACAGCGTGTGGAGCGGCGTGTGGAGTTCACGGTTCAGGAGCGTCCTGGCGCAGGACTCCACACTCCGTATTGGTGGATTTGGAAATTTTGTTACACACTGTATATAAATTATAAGCCAAATTAGGTCTATATTAGAAATATATGGTTAGTTCTGTACTAAAATATGCTTTGCATGTAAATTCTAAGTTAAATACCAAATTAAATCAATGAAAATGTTTTTGTCGCTGTAAAGTACCTATTTTGCCGTATGTGCGACGGACCAGGCGCGGCACTCCACGCGCCGTGTAATGGCACCTTAATATGCACGAACACAAAAAGACAAACATTGGACTGTATTTGTGAAACTTAGGGACCAATTCAGAATATAGGTAAAACAAATATGGCGTCCAAAATTATGACGTAACTGTAACCAAGGTTCGAAAAACAAGTTAATCAAAAACTTAATCAATTAAAATGAGTTTTTTGAATGTTATTGCACCCAATAACGCCCTAATTACACTCTCCTTTACGTGTTAACCTTTTTTCGGCAATTTTATTCACATTTTTTAAAATTGTCACAACACGACGCGCGACGCCTAGTTCGGATTCTTTTTCATTTATTTTTGACTACCCGAAACAGCGTTACATTACACAAACATCGTACCTGAGTGTTTTAAAATTTCAATAACTGCACTAGCAAAAAAATTAAATATTTAAATATTATGACAACGCCACGATTTCAATATTATTTTAATGCGATCAGAACATGAACAGTAACTGGGACCGTGTGCAAATACAAATTTCTGATTTTTTCCGAATACAGCGTTGCGGTGGGAATTTTTTGAAATCAACTGAAATGCACCAAGCCTATAATCAGTTTGTGTAAATTCCATCTAGAAAGTTATTTAATAAAAAAAAACTTTTTTTATTTTTTAGAAATCCCCTTCCATGTTCTTTATCATCTATATTTATTAACTCAATTATCACAAACCCATAACTTCTTATTTACCTAATAGCATCAACAACTACAGCAGAATCCAAAGACCTCTGATGAGACGGATACGACTGCGACTGTCTCATCACGAACTGAGAGTCCCTGTGTAAGCTGTCTCTATGTGCACAGTGGGGCCAAAAGTCGCAATTTTCTGGACTGCAAGTTATACCAGCGTTTCCGTCGAACTGGTGTCCGCTCGTTGGTAGACTCGGACTTGTCGCTCCACGAACAAGGAGTCTTTGACGTTCGTTTTTATTGTTGCCTACGTAGTACACTGTTAGATCGCTGTTTAGTATAGGCTTATTGCTTTCTTTGTTCTTTTCTTCGACGGAGATATTGTTGTTGTTGTACCTGAAAGAAACCAGTAGGTTTTATGGTTAGTAAATGTTAACCGGATACAAAGTTTTAAATAATATCCTTGATAATAATCCCTGGAGGGGAATAACCCCGATATGAATTTGAAATCAGATGCAGACTATCAATAGCGCCTAACACTATAGCAAAAATGAGAAGGATATTATGTAGGTCTAAAGCAATCACCCAAAAACTCACACAAATCGTCATTCCCATATTCATTTTTTTACAGTTCAAAAACGTGGACTCCCAAAGGGTAATCTAATATTCCCTTATTGATTAACTAAAAATTAAAACAAGTCTCGTGACAAGAATTACCAATTCTAAACTATCGCGGCATATACAGGGTGTCCCAGAAATAAGTGCAAGTATTTTAACTGGTAGTATAGTTCAACTCCAGAAACACGCCTATGAGGTTTTTTCGCGAATTTTTTTTTAGTTTTTAGTTAAAAATCATAATTTCTTGGTATTAGATTAAAATTACAAGAAAGAAAATCCAGAAAAGATCCAGTGGTCCTAAAAATTTTAGCAAAAAAATTTTAAATAAATAAAGTCCAAAAATAACAATAAGTCCAAAATTACTCCGTTATTTTGAATTTATTTGAAAATCGATAAAGACAAAATTTGTTTGTTTTATCGAAATCTACCACCCCTTAAAATACTTGCTGAAAAAATTTCTGGGACACCTTTTATAGTAATAAGCAAAGGCAAGACTAAGACGAAGACCAAGGTCTTGGTCTTGTCCTTGTAGCTTAATAGCAGACTTGGTTTTGGTCTTACTGCAAGTAAAATTTTTTATCTATTTTTACTAAAGGAACTTGCTACATAGAAAATATTTAAAGAAATAGAATTTTAACTATGCAAATAAAACTTTTTAAAGAGAGAAACAATATTTATTTGACCGATGAACTGTTTTATACATACGTCCAAATTTAAATCCAGCAATATATTCTGCAGATAAAAATAAGTAAAAAAGTTATACATATAAATTTATGTCCGAAACGAAGTACAATACTTCGTTTCAGAGATACAGGGTGTAGAAATTTCTACGCACCCCCCCCCATGTATTATTATTCCATACAGTTTACACTTGATAACGGTCAGTGATCTTTCTGACCGAAACGTTGTGACAAAAAAACTAAATAAAGACAATGGAAGTCCAAAACTCTTTTAGTTTCAACGTATTGTTAGATTTATTTCGTTTTTCCAATTTTTTTAATTTCTGAACTAACCTCGATATTTGGATGAAAATTGATGTCTGGTATTTTTGGTACAAACAAATCCAAATTTATTACTTCAGTCTAATAATAGCTATCAAGTCTACATGCTTATTGTAACGTTTTTAGTTCGTTACATGTCTTTTTTATATATGATATATGATGTGTGGCGTATCGTCACCGGATCCCGTATCGATCAGGCCTGATATTTTATTTGAAACGTTTTGGCGTAATTTTTACGTTCTCTAGTCCACAACCCTGTTATCGTTTGACTGCTCTGTGGAGGCGCTGTCAACATCGCTTTAAGGTTTCGCTCTCTGCGCTGTGGACTCACTTTTGCTTTTGTCGCTCTGTAGCCATCACCAACACACCATCCCGGCTTTTAGAAATGGTAATTATTTCAATCTTGCTGTGTAATCTGAATCAGCTGCTATTTCAAAGCAACAGGTAAAAATGAGATATTATCCTTTTAGATTCGATATTATTACTGCATATTTTTAGGGTAGAGTTTTGGATGTCCCAACTTAACATGTATTTGTATTTTGATGGCATGTTGGCGTTCTTTTGCTTTTGTCCTCCAGAATGTGTGTTGGAAGAAGGGACAATTCCTTTGTTTATTATAGAGCCCTCGGAAGTATTTCGAGGTAGGCTTATTTTGTTTATTAGACCTTGTTTGATTTTAAACAAGAGTTTCGTATTTTTAGGGTCTTATGGACGGATGTCCAAGTTACGGACATTATCTTATGGTTGAATGGCCAAGGTACGGACAGTATCCAAGGTACGGGTAGTGTCCCCATATTGCTACAGTATGGATGGAGCGTAAGCCCCATGCTGCTTCGTTCCCATTTCTAAGCCTAGTCGGTGGTTACGGCTGTATTGATTCAAGGTGTCCCCATTCTGGCCCCTTTTGTTCTACTGGCTAACAGGATAGCCGAGAGACAGTACAGAGATGCGAGCCCACCTCACCCTGTTATTGTTTCATGATTACATAAAGAACAGCTAAATGTAGATTTAAGTTCTAGTTTTACATTTTACATTTAAAACATTTTCAGTCTTAACATAATAACGTACATCTTAAATAATATCGTACAGACTATGTTTAGTGGTTAGATCATTAAGAACATTCATGTCGATTTAGTATTTAAAATATGATTTAGATCTTAGGTTTCATTACATTACGTCTTGTAATAGTATTACTTTCATAGATATTATTATTGCACTATTTTAACAGATGAATAACCAAACATAGATTCTAGAATCTACATTTGTTGCAACATCTTCGATTTAACATCATATTCTTCGATTTAACATCATATAAAATATATCAAATAAATTAAAGTAATGCTACCTTTTATACATTTTCTATAACTTTACATGTATGGTATTTTTTTATAGTATTTTCATTCAATATATTTAATATTATTTCTAACATAGCTTTACTCGACATATAACCACTATAATAATTATTAAAATTGTACAATGCTATTTACCATCAGAATACATCATGAATGAATATAGTCACTAGTTTTAAGTAATAAAAAACTGTTTTCTTTCTCTGTTCATGCCTGGCGCCCAATATTTGTATTTTTGATTTATTATTGTTAGTTAGTTTCTTTCCAGTGAAATACCTTATCCACGACTGCTCTCCGATGAAAAGCTGCCGTTCGCAGTGGTAGTTTAAAAAAAAAAACGCTATACCTTATTTGGCGCCCAACGTGGGGCGCTAAATAAGGTTAGCGTTTATTTTGCCAATGATGACATGTATTAATTATTTCGATTCCAAATATATAGAGAACGGTTGCTCGTGTCAACTTTTACTAAGAAAGCTTTTTTGGTGGAAAACGGCAGAAAAATATTTTGTTTTCTCTCACTAGTGAAACACAGGCACGGACGAAAAATGATTACTCTTCAAAACAGTTAAAAAACCTGTAGGCGACACCCCATACAAGTGGGAGTCTTACTAATATGAAAATCTAAATTCTTCTCATCATGTAAAAGAATATCCAGAGAGCAATTTGATGAAAATGTCGATGTTAATTCAGAAAATTATTATATGTTAACCTAACCTAACTTTTACACCCTGTACCTCCGAAACGAAGCATTTTAGGTGATAAATTTATATTCATACGAACTTTTTTACCTATTTTTCTCTGCCGAAGTTTCCCAATTAGAATTCGGAGTGTTAATATTTATACTAATCTACCTGTGCATAAGTTGCGCCTGAGCTGCAGCTCTCGATCTGCTCCCATACAAAAACCCAGTAACCACTTCGGCTTCTCTCAACAATTCTTCTTCCGCCATTTCACCTCTTTCCAAAGATTGCGGTTTCACACCGACAGGGTACTGTTTTCTCTCAGGAACCTGCTGAGCTCCTGGCACCTTAACAATAACACGATGCTGTTCGGGATGTTGTGGTGATACTTTCTGCGCGCCAAAATTCGGAGGTGGAGTTCTTTCGGGAAGTTGCAGACTTCTCGAACGTCGCACCCTTTGAGTTGGGTCGTCTTGGGGTGATTTTGCTGGTTGGTGAGGTCGAGCTTGTACGTTACGTCGTACGGTCGATTGTATGGTACCTGTCGGTGATCTGGAGAGGAACTCGTTGCTACTGGAAGACGAAGAGGTTGGGGAGTGTTTGTTGGTGTCGGAACCGGCTGGTGATCGACGCATTTGGTTCCTGCAGTGTAATAATAAATATTTTAAAAAATAAACTTATATAGTAATCGCAAAACATTTTCCGATGCACGTCATCAATCATATCGACATTGACACTAAAGTCTATAAACCTGATTAAATGTAATTTTGGCAAAAATGTTTAAATTTGTAGTATAATTTAAGATACCGATCAGCTCTTCATTTTACTTTATGGAGCAAATGATTGTCACAGATATTTTATTTAGATTAAAGCTGCAAAAATTAGTTTAAACCGAATTTTATTATCGCTATGTTGGTCACATTGCGTCGTGTTCAGCAATGTTGTCCTTTATTATTTGACAATTATCCTAGTGTCAGTCATTATTTTGTCTAATATCGTGATATTGTTGAATCTTTGTGAGCAATTCTCGTATTTTTTTGGCTATTTTTATAGTCTTTTTTTTTTTAAATTGCACTTTTAAGCAACAGTCCTTTTAAGTTAATCTAAATTTTAGAGTTTTTGTATTGCATTTCTTGAAATTGTGTGCTGAAAATATGCCGAATCATTTAAACAGTCGAAGCGAAGAGCTTGTAGCTTTCCTGTTTTTCTTTAAATAATTTTAAACCAGATCGTGACAATAAAGTTCCTTTATTACTCTTGACTGAAGTCAGAAAAGTAAGTTTGATTGATAAGCACATTATACCACTTTCAAAGTTAGTTTTTATTAAATTCTGTGATTATTAGTTTGTGCATTAATAGCACCCTCTTACTTGTTATTACCTACCACTTATGGCGTTGTAAGATCTACATCAATAAATAAATAACCCATAATAACGCTTATAATAATCTTCATAATGGACTAGTTTTTGCCGAAATGTAATAAGTAAAATAAGCTATAAAAAAAAAATCAATTAATCACTAAAATATTAGTTATTAAATTAAAAATAAAACGTAACTCTTAAACTTTAAAAAATGATATAATAAATATGTTGTTTGTCAATTTTAAATTAATATTAATCTAATAAATCTATCACAAACTGGCAGCGCTGTCGCCATTGATTGTCACTCAAAGTTGATCACGTGCATCGGAAATTGTTTTGCGATTACTATATATTAACTTATAAACTTATTTTACGAGAGTGTAGGTTTTAAAATAATTTAGTCATTGCCTTTAAAATTGTTAAAATATTTACAAAATATCGACAAATTCAAACACTAGATTGTGTTTTACTTCGATCTCTGTCCTATCAAGGAGAAAACAAAATCACTTATTTTGACGGAATAAGTGATTTCGTTTTACTGAAATTAAAATTATATATTTGTTTTAAGTATCAATTTGCAATATACACAAATAAAAAAAATCTTCCTCTAAAAAAACGAAAAATGTCATCGTAGAAAGAACACTACATTACTGTAAAAAAAACTTTGTATAAATCTGTAATTATCTGTTTTTTATTTTTAAACCAGGTGCCTCTGATACACCCTCTACACTATTCGGAAAATAATCCGAAGAATGTAAAGGTCGCGTTTCCACGACGTGTCGGAATCTACGAGTATACCCGAGACAAAGGACTTTTTTTTCATCAATCTCAGTGAAATAAGTAAATTTAAATGTTTCAAAAATATCTGTTGTTAAGATGATATTTCGTTAATTACATCTCGTTTTATGTTGATATACATATATTCAACAATATTAATATTTGAACAGGCGTTTATAATATGTATAGTAGATATTTAGAAATATCGAAATCATCAAATATGAGAATGAAATCGAAATTATATTACCATAGAAACGCCTTTTGATTTTTAGGAAAAAAAACAATAATATTTTCATATCTTTTTTTCATTTTCTCTAAAACAGTATGGAAATTTGAAAAAGTGTAAACGGGATTAACCATTTTAGAACAAGAACATTTTTTTACGAAGAATGTATTTTTCTGAAAATGTCAATAGGAAGAAGTTTTCCCCCTTCTAAACACAATCCGGAGACATACTGTATATTAAACTAAGTTTTCCTAGGGTACATATTTTAGAGTACAAATATGCTATTAACAGACATAATTTATTTGGATTTTTAGCACTTTAGATTCAGTTTTATTGTTCATTACAAATATAAAAAAATATAAAAAATAAATTAAAATCATTAAATTATGCACGCTATAAATAAAGCCATAGATCATAGTCAAATAACTTTAATTAAAGCCCATTTTATTTTATTTTTTTCATTTTTTTGCTTTTAAAAAATTTTAGAATAATAAAATATCATTGTTATTAGTACTTTGAATATTTCAGCTTCCTAACATTTTATTAATTTTAACAAACAACACATTTTGTTCAACACATTTCGTAATTTTGGATCTGTTTATAATATATGATAATATTTCCATTAGAAACTATACTGAAAGCAAACTAAATTAAACATGTCAAAGTTATGCTTAATGTAACTTTGATATGTTTAGTTATGTTAGTTTCAGTAACCTGAAAATTTACATAAATAGATAGTTTAGCAGATGTTTTGTCAATTGACCTAAAATTTAATTAATTTACTTAAAAAAAACTATTCAAATTAATTTTTAGGATATACGATTCAAGCTAGAATTAATTAAAATGTAATCGAATTTTTTTAATAGTTTGGAAGTTGTTATATTTATGGGATTGCCTCGTTTTACATAGAATGTTTTTTTAACATTGAAAATGTTTCTGTTATCCTATATAAGAGAGCCCAAATCGAATTAAAATGCTTCATTTGCCACACCATGACGTCATATATACAAGGGTATAGGAAATCTCGGCGCAGCGGCGGCAGTCGGCCAGCGCGCGCAAAAACCATTACATCGCTAATTGTTTATTGATATATCTTTATTAGTTTAAAAGCAAAAAATATGGGGTTTGCTTTGATACCTTGTCAAGACATAAGCGAAACTTTTAAATTGTTTCTTTTTTTCATTTAGGCCTTCGTTTTTCGTTAAATGAAAGTTATATTAAAAAAATCTATTTTTAAACCAAATTTTTGCATGATTGAAATGATTATTCATGTTTAAAGTTTTTTTTGGTCATAAGCGCTAATGGAAATGTTTTTTTGTAAATAATTATAAAAAATTACTCCCTACGAAGACTTTATTGTGTACTGGATCAAAAAATAAGTATTTGTTTTCTCTATACGGTGGTATTAATATATCGATTTTTGATGATAGTGCCTTTTTACCCGGTCTAATTTTGTACCACTTTCGGAATAAGGGTCCCCATATCATGTACTGTAATGTACTGTACTTCCATCCCTGAAAAATTCAGCTTGTGACACCAAAGTGAGAGGTAACGTCAAAATAAGCTTAATCTACCTACATCATAGGTAGGTGTAGGTACTCTAGGTAAATTCTACCTAGACAGTAGCTGAACTAGCTAACAGTAGTAATTAATTTGTTATCCGATAAGTAGTTGTCATTATATAAGTTTAATCATCTTATACCTCCTATAACGGTAGGTTTTGGATTTTTCCTGATTGGTTTGTTAAACAAAAATATACTGGCCATATAAATTACAGGTTAATTCGTTAAAGAAATATGTTACACACATATTATTTTAATAATAATAGTATAATAGTAATGGCTATATTATGTTATAACACATACATATGTATTGAATGTACTTATTTTAACCAATGCATTGTTTTGTTTTTTAATCTCACAAATAAGAAATGTTTTATAGTTTTTATTATAAAAAACAGTGATTATACAATTTATTTACACCCCTTACACTGTTTTCTGTAAGGGGTGTAACCAGGAGTATATTTCGTAACCTCTTACGATATAAGAGGGCCACAAGTGTTTTATTACTTAATGCTTAAAATTTAATAATATATTTGTACATAAAATAAAATAGACTAGAACAGGCCTATAAAAGCTATAACAACATAGGTAACTAATATTTATAATTTAATTCGAGTTTTAATCTCAAATAATAAATGTTTTTACTGGTGTATTTCTGAAGTGTTCATTATTAGAAGTAGATATTCTTCAAGTTATGCGAAGTAATAAGTAATGTTTCCGGTGAGACCGCGTATATGTCACCGGATTCTGGTTAGTATAAAGACTTTTCTATAGAAAGAGTTTTTTCTATATTTTCCTTTCAAAATAAGACTAATTTCTTCTTATTCTTTTAAATATTACAGTGTTTCTTTTTCCTAAAATGTTATACTTAATTTTCGCTTAAAATTAAAAAATCACAAATGGAGGAAAATATACGTTATTGAATAAAGTTTATACAAATCACTTTACCATAACAAAAAAGTAAAAACATGTCATGGCGGAAGATATTCAGGTGGCATTTCACACATTTATCTATTAAAATCGAGATTAAAATAATAAACTTGCGTAACATGTTATACACGAGATAGAAAGTTTCAGAATCGATTAATACGCCATACGCTACGCAGTCAACTTATTCCTATGCGCAGATGAGCGTCTTCAAGACTCTTCCTTCGGCCAGGGTCACGACGCCGCCGAAGAGGAATCGGCCTACGTTTGGCTAAACAGGCTGGAGTACGATATTGGCGAGTCTGAATATTTATAAAAATTTGCAAAGTAAAATATGTTGGAAAAATAATTAATCCATACATAAAATCCATACATAAAAGCTCAAAGGGTTTTTTTTGTTGCATCCATCCCGCCGAAACCGCTTTACCAATCTTGTTGATTCTTTTTTAAATGAAAGGTATATATGTGTAGATTTGTTATGAAGTATTTTTATAGTGCTTAATGGCTATTTCTTTGTGTAAAACGACTAAATACTAAAACATACCTGAAAAACACCTACACACAATACCTCCAGAAATAAATTATTTGTCATTGTCAGTGGTGTGTCCGTTAGATTATATATTACGTTTTTAGATATTTTAGAGTGAGTTCATGCCGCCAGCTTTAGATACATAAATATTAGCACAAAGGTTCGTTTAAACGACATTAGTGAATTAGCTACACAAAGCGATTTTAGGAAATTCATCCTCTTAGAGAGTAAAGTTATCTCGGAACAGTTTGTTGTGTGAAAATTCCTTACTATTTGGTCTAGAAGAATGAAATCCTACAAAAAGAATTAGAAGAAATTTTTGAAATTCATCAACCAAATGGGTAAAGTTAGTAAAAATTTATATAAAACTTGGTGACCTCTGGATTATACACATAAAAATTGGCACAAAGGTAAAGCGAATTTATGAAATTTATACCCTTAGGAAGTAGAATAGGGAATGAAAGTTTGCTGTACGAAAATGCAATACTATAACATTATAAACCAGACAGTATAAAATTTTATACAAGGGTTTATTTAGTGACATCATAACGAAATATATCTTCGTTAATTATCCTTCAAAGAATAAAAAATAACCTATAAAGGGAATATTAGTGCTCTTAATAAATAAAAAAAAGATGAAAAATAAAAAACATCTATATGCTCACTAGCTCTCTATAAAGAAGTAAAAAATCATTTAAATCAATGCATAAACGATTCGAGGTGTAACGCGAACGTAGTCGCGAGAAAAAGCTAGTAATTTATTAAATTATTTTATTTAACTCATTAATTTTCACTGAAAAGGAATTTTTGTAATTCGCCACTATATTAGTTAAAAACTAAGAAACTCATATCAAATTTAAGTTTTGCGATTTTGACTTATACTTTTTACAAAATCTGAACACATTTTAAAAGAAAAAAAAAAATTTTTGATAATATTTGTGTAGATTGACTACAAGTTGTATAACATAAATTTCTACGACCGGTCTACCTAGTGGTCTGCAGCATCGCCTTGTGGTGCAAACGTGGGCTTGTTAATCTGTGACGTGACGCACAACAGCCAAGAAAAACAGAAGCGTGGCTAAGAATTTAGTAATTTAAAAAAAAGTCTTTTAGATACAGTAGTAGGTATTAAAAAGTTTTGTGTTTAAATGGGGTTTGCCTTTAACAGGTAAAAAGTTATATCGTAAAGTGTAACTTTCCGTAAGAATTCTTTATCTGCCATTGATTGAAATTAAATTTTGTAAGCTTATGTAGGTTAACTCAGAGCACTTTTTAAAAATATAGAGAGTTCTAAAGGGTGTGCCCAAAAAAAGTTACATATCAAAGTTGTTTTTGTAATGGAACACCCTATAAATTAATTGATTTTTGGATTCTGGGAGAAAAAAGATGAGTTTTATAAGAGAAGTATATGACTAAAATGTAAGGTTTTGACATATTTAACATTTTCTAAAAATATAGAAAATTTTTTAAATTACAACAAAGGTTACCTAAATTGGATTTTACCCGGTATAGTTAAATTAACTATTGTACTTTAAATCAAATTACAACTTGATCCAAAATGCCATACAGGGTGAGCCAAAATTAATATTGAACATTGGTCACATTTAAAAGTAAGTTACTCTTTTATTTTAAATGGAACACCCAGTATATTATTCCGATATTCAATGGGGAATTTATATCTCTTTTAAATACTATTAAGGTTGCCTACTCTTCAAACAAATATTTTCCTAGATATTTTCATTTATATGATTTAGTGTCAGTAGATCTTTATTATTTGATAAAATCTAGATGGCTGTGATATGTCTGACGTTATTTCAACATAGCTGTCTAATTAGTCTAACTTTAACAAACTATCATTTTGTGTCAGTTAAAACAAAAGAAAATTCTCAGTAATTTGCCGAAAATGCAAACTGATCCTACATCAGAGAGAATTGATAATATTCCCTTAGTTGGTGAATGCAGTCTGCATTCACTAATTAATAGAATACTTAAACGCTTCTGATTTTACCTAGTCTGGGCTTTTTATAGGGATATGTTAAAGACAGTGTTTACAAAACTAGACCAACTATTGTCGACAACATGAGAGAAGTAATTGTAGCTGCTTTTCGAAGTAGAACTCCACATATGCCTTATAAAATGAAAAGATCTTTAAAAAAGACAATTATTTTATGAAGTTAACAGGAAAGGGAGCATTTTGAGCATTTGATTTCATCTAGCTAATTTTTGTCACATAATTATGGGTTTATATCTAGTTTTAATTCTTTAATAATTAAAATATGTTTTAAACGTGTATCTTTTTATTATCTTTGAGTATTTTACTCTAAATCCTTTGATTTTTGTTAAATTAACAAAAGGTACACAGCCACCTATTTTTTTTCAAATAATAAAGATCTACTGACGCAAAATCATAAAAATTATAATATCTAGGAAAATCTTTGTCTGAGGTATAGGCAACCTTAATAATGTTTTGAGGATATATGAATTCCCCATTAAACACCGGAGACATATACTGGGGGTTCTATTTAAAATAAAGGAGTAACTTGCTGTTAAAAGTGACTAATGTTCCATATTAATTTTGTCCGAGGGATGTCTCACTTGGGATGTCTCACTGCAGTGCCAATAATAAAATTATAGAAAGTTTTACACGAATCAAGAATTAACGCGGCTCTGATAAAAGCTGTATAAAATCTTTTACCATGGAGGGAAATCACAAATAAAAACGGTCAATGGTCTCTCAGAGGAAATTTCTATCACTAAAGGGCTCCGACAGGGTTGCTGTATATCCTCAACACTATTTAAAATTTATATTGCCAAGGCCTTACATCTATGGAAAAGAAAATGTAACGGAATGAGTATAGAACTAAATGACATATGCCTATACACCTTGCAATTTGCAGACGACCAGGCCATAATTGCAAACGACAAAGATGACATGGAATATATGGTGCAGAAAATAATTGAAGACTATGCTAAATGGGGTCTCACAGTAAATACAGAAAAAACAAAATACCTTCCAATTGGAGCCAATACAGAAAATCTTATTTTGGACAATAATATGGAAATTAGGGCATGTGAAGATTACAGGTACCTGATATCGATATTTACAGGAGATGGAATGGACGATAGAGAAATAAATAACAGAGTAATACAGGCACCAAGAGTTATCAGTTGCATAAATGGCATTCTATGGAGCACTGAACTTACAAAAAACAGGAAATATAATATATACGAGACACTAGTTAAAAGCATATTACTCTATGGATGTGAAACATGGCGACTCACTGAAAGGAATAAAAGGAAATTATATAGAGACAAAAGAAATAGACGCGATTAGAAGAGCAATTAGAATTTCACGGAGGGATAAGATCAGAAATGAAGACATTAGACAACAGATGGGAATAGAGGGAACAATAGTAAATGATATAGAACAAAAACAATTAATATGGTACGGCCACGTTCAGAGAATGCACAATGAAAGAATTCCAAAACAAGTCATTCATTGGATACCACCTGGTAAACGAAAGAGAGGACGTCCGAAGAAAACATGGATGGAAGGAATAAGAAGGTCGATGAGCGAGAAAAATCTGACCAAAGATCAATGGGAAAAACGCACAGGGTGGAAGTTAGGCATCGGACAACGTCGTAGGACGTTCTGACCCGAATTTATATATATATGTCTCACTTGGGTAATAAATGTACATGTACTGCCAAAACATCATTTTACTGCCCAGCGACTGCCAATGACCGCCAGGGACCGCCAAGAAAATGTACATGAAATTCCAATAGTGAGACACCCTCGATTTTGTTCCACCCTGTATAACTTTTTGGGTCAAATTTTAATTTGATTTAACATACAATGGTTACTTAAATTACAATGGTCACTTAAACAACAATGGTCACTTAATTAACATACATACTGTAGTTAAATATCAGGCTATACAATGTCAACTAAAATTTAGGTAGCTGTTATTGAAATTTAAAATTTACTCTTCATTTTCACAAAATGTGAAATATGTCAGAATCCTTACATTTTAAGTATATGCTACTTTAATAAAACTTAACTTAATCACAAAAAACACAACTTTGATATAAATAACATATACACTTTGATAACTTTTGTAACTTTGATAACTTGTTTGGGGACACCCTGTATAACTCTTTACTAACTATATATTTTTATAAAATGCTTTCAATTAACCTACATATGCTGCTAAAATTTCATTTTGATATAAACTACCGTTCTCCTTGGAGCAATCTCGTCGTATGAGAGGCGCCACCTGTAGAAGCTTTTATTATTGAAGTAGTCAGAAAATGTGTTGATTTTTAAATAGAAACATTAAACCTTAGAATCTTTTATTCAACATGCAGTAAGAAAAAAATCGTATTGACGTCTAGTATGATACCCAAAGTCAAAAAGTCAGCAACGACTATAAACATGCAGTGAAACTTAAAGAAGTAGTATTAACGTTCCAAGTTTTCCATTTCCCAGCTGTCTTTGAAACCGTTATTTTTTTCGAACATATACGGTATATGTTTATAATAAAACTCTAAATAATATTATTTACCTGTAGTGCGTTAATCTGTTGGTCCGACCTGATGGTGACAACTTCCTGCTGTACTCTGCCTGCAGAGCCGCCGTGTTCACCATGCTCATATTTACAGAAGAACTATTATTATCCTCTTCATCCGCATCCTCGTACACATCCACCGAAGAGTCCGTGTTCTCCGACAACCTCGGCATCACACTGCTCGTCCTGTTCAAACAGCTGTCCAAGCTCCTAAATCCCATCGAACTTGATGAACTAGAAGAAGTACTTTGACCGTACTTTTGCTTAAACTGCATCCTCCTGGAAGCGGTGTTCTCTTCCAGAGACTTAGTTTGAGGAACGGGGGGTGCTTTCTTTGACGCTCTGGGTGGTTTTTCGATACCCGGAGATGTTTTAATGACTTGTGGTTTCGGTTTGGGAAGTATCGGAGCGTTTGGAGCTGTTGTTTTCCACTGACTCAACCCGGGTGGTGAAGCAGGAGGACTGTTATCACTGTCCTCTATCGCGTTGGATCTTGGTAAAAACGGTGTCTTTCCGAAAAAAGTTCGCGATTTCATCGGGCTCTTTGTTTTATCTTGGAAAGCAGGTGGTGGGGATATAATAGGTGTAACAGAAGGAGGCGAAAAAGACCCACTCTCCGGAAGTGGCGACGGTGTCTTGATTTTTCTATCGTACTCCCGGTTTTGTAGTACCAAATAAGCAGGCCGATGGGTTTCGGCTTGAGATGTCTCAGTCCTTGGCGGTTCAGGTCTTGGCTCCGGTCTCGGTTCCACCACACTATTTGTTCGAGAGAAACTAGATGCTTTGTTGGGTTCGCTGCTGAAGTGGTAATTGGCGAGTTTGATGCCGGTGCGGTTGGATTGTAAGGATTTTGCCAGGTTTATCGAGTAGCTGGCTCTGCGATTGTCGTCTAGGGAACGTTGCTGGACTTGGACCCAGCCTGACTTGCCCAAGTATACGCCGTCTACTTCTCTGTCACACCATCTGTAAAGAAATAAGCGAATATAACAACAATGTAAAAAATACGATAGTAGGTAATAAAGTTATAAGTGTATAGTAATGTACCGGGTGCGTCTCAAAAGTGGCGCACCCCATAACTTTTTTTATTTTTTCAGAAAATAAAACGATAGAAAATTCCACTCTCTGAATAGGATGACATATCATATGTCAACTTTTGATCGAATAAAGGAAAAAAATACGAGAATGGTTTTGAGCAGAAATTTATCATAGGAGTGGCTATGGTCGATTTATTTGTCGCGTATGATACTGTCTACCATAGAAAACTTATTTCCAGAATATATGAGACTATTAGGGACTATTAACTGACCGAGAATTATTGAATCTATATTACAAAACAGGAGATTCTACGTTACGCTGGACAAGAAGAAGAGCAGATGGAGAAAATAAAAGAACGGTCTTCGTTAGGAAAGTGTGCTGACTCCTATGATTTTTAACATAGATACCAATGGCCAACCTAGCTAACTCCTAACCACTCCAGACACGTTTTACGCCGCACACACGGCAAAATGCTATGTTTAGCTTGAGAAAAATCGAAATTACAATTTTTTTTTTGTATGTTCTTATAAAATCTGTGGACCTAATTTTAAATGTTATAATTTTTTCCGAGCAACTATAACGCAATTACTGGCAAGAGCGTTAGCCTTGCACGAACGTGGAGCGCAGAGAGTGTCATTTACACCCAGCACAGCCATTTGAAAATTAATTATCATTATCATGATGGATAATATAGCTAAAGACTTGTAGTACAATTAAATAACATCAATATAATAAATTTGAACTGTTTTAAATGTAGATAAAATATATTTTTTCCATGGGAACTGTTAAAATTGCCTTAATATCTATCAAAAATAGTAGATAAAATAGTACTTTAACCGCAAGGGTAGATTAAATGATACTTTAACAGCGAGGATAGGTTAAAAACTTTATTTCTTCTCGCACGTTTTTTAATTGCTTCCATTTTTGAAAATTTTTGTATTCCTTTTCATATGTGATTCGGGATTTAAATGAAAGTAGTTTGGATATGGCGTTTGTCGCCTCAGCCTGAATACACACGAAAGAGAATTAAAAATATTGACTCAAAACTGACAACTAAAGAGACAGCTTTATTTATTTGTCAAATGATATAGAAACCAACGCCAACACAGCAAAATATTTTTACTAATCGTAATAAATTCCTGGAAATTATAATTTCTGAATATTTAATTCGCTATGGAAAAAAATATTGTTTTATACACGACGATAAAATTGCATTACCGTCTCCAGAAATTAATTCACTTGCGATTTCATCGCTCGCGAATTAAAATGGTATTTTATCGTCTTGTATAAAAAATAACTATTAAACACGTTATTTTGGGTTTATTTTTTTTATAATTTTGTCGTTATAATGAGTTATAGTAATGAGTTCCACGGAGTTCCGCTTTTAATTTAATAAAATTAAAACCACTAATGTATATTGATATCGGTATAAAAAAATTAGCTTTCCTAAATCTGCCCTTTTTTTTAAATATCCCTTTATTTGCCGTAGATATATTGTAATTTTTATACCGACATTTTATAATCGTTGTGATTTTTATACCGGTCCTGTAATACCAAGAAAGGATTTTTTTGAGTTTTAAGATGACAGATATTTCAAATTATGAATTTCTAAGTTTATTACAAGTTCGTATTTGAAGTCCTATTTTCAATTTTTAGTCCCAGGTAAGGATAAGTCTCACTTCAATAATTTTATTTACTGTCCAATGAATCGATGTAAATATTAAACAAATATTACCTTGTAAGACCGAATGACACGATAATATCGACACTGTTATATGCAAACTAGCAATTCTTAAATTTCTAACGTCACACCCCTAATAAATTTCATTACTGCGTATTACCAGTTAAAAATCACAGGCCAACATAACCTCGATTAAACTTTAATTTATCTCATAGTAAATGGAAATTAAAACGGTAATTCTGTACGATTTATCTGCCGCCAGTTTTAAGCCATAATCGATATAATTCTAGCCAGCCACTTGGTTCACCCTGACCCGAATATCTTCCACGTTAAATATGAGGAGCAGTCGCATAACGCGAAATTTCCAACCTGACAATGAAGGCTGCATAACTGTAACTTAGCGAACGAAAATGCCACGTTATTTTACATACGTGAACGTGGAATATGTTGTTGGCGTCGCTGAATTAGCGGAAACTTAATCCCCGAGTGAGTTATCAACTTGACTTACGTCTAAGTTGAGTGGTCCATTTCCTACTTGCAAATGTGTTTTAAGAGTTAAATTTTCTGCCGTTCTCTAACGCTGCTTTATAAAGGGGTGCCCTACATTGTTTTAAGATAAAAAGTAAGACAATTATCTCAAACAGAGATATACTAAAATTAAAAATTATTACTATACCAGGTGCGTCTCAAAAGTGGCGCACCCCCATAACTTTTTTATTTTTCAGATAAAAAACGAGATTTGGTATGTTAGTATATGACAAAAATTAGGATTGATTGACGTATTCAATTGTTTTCGGTCATTTCCTGTTCAACCGGAATTGACTAAAACTTTTGATTTTTAAATGGCGCCAGTATATTTTTATTTTATTCGATAGAAAATGACACTCTGAATAGAATATGTTAACTTTTGATCGAATCTTCTTCTTCTTCTTCTTCATGTACCGTCTTCATATCTGAGGTTGGCTATCATCATTGCTATTTTAACCTTGGAAGCTGCGGCCCTAAATAGATCAGATGACGTGACATTAAACCATTTTTGCAGGTTTCTGAGCTAGGACATTCTTCTCCTTCCAACATATCTTTTTCCTACAATTTTTCCCTGGATTATGAGTTGCAAAATCTCATACCTTGGACCTCTCATGATATGGCCGAGATATTGCAATTTTCTTTTTTTACTTCCTTGAGGATCTCTACGCCCTTCTTCATTCTTCTCAGAACCTCATTGTTTACATGTTCTGTCCATGATATTCTCAACATTCTACGGTATGCCCACATCTCGAAGGCATCCAGTTTCCGCTCGCAAAGCTCGTTGAGAGTCCAAGCTTCCATACCATACAAAAGGACTGGGAATACATGACATTTGAGCATACGAGTTCTCAGATCTAGGCTCAAATCGCGGCTACAGAGCAGCTTCTTAATTTTCACAAATGATGCACGGGCCTTTTCAATGCGAATCTTTATTTCTAAACAATAATCCGCGGTGCAGTCGACACTTGTACCGAGGTAGTCATACCTCTCTACTCTTTGAAGCTCCTCGCCTTCCGCGTAAGTTGATTGATCGAATAAAGGAAAAAAATACGGAGGGTACCATTTAAAAATCAAAAGTTGTAGTAATTTCCGGTGAAACAGGAAATGACCGCAAACAATTGAATAATAATCTGAACTTCTACATTGGCTTATCACTTTTTCTATCATTACCATTTTTTGTGACGTGTGTCTCGCGTATTGTGACGCTAGCTCGTGTGTCACGGTCTTCAATTTTTACTACCAGCAATAATTATATTTACTGTCCAATCAATCAATGTAAATATTAAACAAATATTCCCTTGTAAGACTGACTGATATGATAATATCGACATCGTTATATATGCAAACTAGGAATTTTTAAATTTCTACCGTCACACCCCTAATAAATTTCATTACTGCGTATTACAAGTTAAAAACCACAGGCCAACACAACCTCGATTAAACTTTAATTTATCTCATAGTAAATGGAAATTAAAACGGTAATTCTGTACGATTTATCTGCCGCCAGTTTTAAGCCATAATCGATATAATTCTAGCCAGCCACTTGGTTCGCCCTGACCCGAATATCTTCCACGTTAAATATGAGGAGCAGTCGCATAACGCGAAATTTCCAACCTGACAATGAAGGCTGCATAACTGTAACTTAGCGAACGAAAATGCCACGTTATTTTACATACGTGAACGTGGAATATGTTGTTGGCGTCGCTGAATTAGCGGAAACTTAATCCCCGAGTGAGTTATCAACTTGACTTACGTCTAAGTTGAGTGGTCCATTTCCTACTTGCAAATGTGTTTTAAGAGTTAAATTTTCTGCCGTTCTCTAACGCTGCTTTATAAAGGGGTGCCCTACATTGTTTTAAGATAAAAAGTAAGACAATTATCTCAAACAGAGATATACTAAAATTAAAAATTATTACTATACCGGGTGCGTCTCAAAAGTGGCGCACCCCCATAACTTTTTTATTTTTCAGATAAAAAACGAGATTTGGTACAGTACATCTGCTGGATCTGTGTCTATGAAAGGAATGCGGACAAAAAACATTTAAATAAACAGCAATATATTTTATACGTCGATTTGACGAGTGCGTCACCGCAAATCGCTCCGCCCACTCATTTTATTGGCTACATGCAAATTTGTTGAATTTTTATTGATGGGACGCGTCATCTATTTTTTTACGAAAAACATCGAGAAAATATCGTCAAAATTAGCAATTTTTAAATTTCTACCGTCACACCCCTAATAAATTTCATTACTGCGTATTACCAGTTAAAAACCACAGGCCAACATAACCTCGATTAAACTTTAATTTATCTCGTAGTAAATGGAAATTAAAACGGTAATTTTCTACGATTTATCTGCCGCCAGTTTTAAGCCATAATCGATATAATTGGAGTCAGCCACTTGGTTCACCCTGACCCGAATATCTTCCACGTTAAATATGAGGAGCAGTCGCATAACACGATATTTCCAACCTGACAATGAAGGCTGCATAGCTACAACTTAATGAACGAAAATGCTACATTATTATACATACGTGAACGTGGAATATGTTGTTGGCATCGCTGAATTAGCGGAAACTTAATCCCCGAGTGAGTTATCAACTAGACTTACGTCTAAGTTGAGTGGTTCATTTGCTACTTGCAAATGTGTTTTAAGAGTTAAATTTTCTGCCGTTCTTTAAGGGTGCTTTATAAAGGTGCCATGCATTGTTTTCGGATACAAAGTGAAACAATTATCTCAAACTAATATACTAAAATTAAAAATGATTACTATACATAATATTTCTTCTGATGTATAAATGTATGAGGATTGCGTTTCTATGATCTAATATTAAATCTATAGTGAGTAATACTCATATACATTTGATATCAATAAAACTTTTAGTTACGTAATCGAGGGCGCGATTTTTAGGGTTCCGTACCCAAAGGGTAAAAACGGAAACCCTATTACTAAGACTTCGCTGTCCAACAGTTGTTACTAAGACTTCGCTGTCCTTCGCTGTCCATGACAGTTGAAATTTTCACAGATAATGTATCTGTGCTAAATCTAAAAAAGCTAAATCGGAAAAAAAGTTTATAATAATATAGTGTCTAATGTTGTATACTGTTCAATTTGCGAAGTTTGAGTCTTTCGTCACATATTGTCATTCTGTCTCTTATCCATGTTTATCACAAGGAATGGAAATTTTGTGTCAAAAACGTAAGTCCATTATATTTCTTACATCATACGATTATTTTTTTCGTTTTACATACGGATCACCTTCATTACGTATAAAGAATCGTAGGTACTTCCTTGTCTAATGTGCATGAATAGAAAAAGGAAAACATCATATTTATTGTATTACCCGCCGAATCGAAAAAAAGAATATCGCCGACTGTCCAACATTGTCGTTAAATTTTAACGACTCCGATTGTTTCCCGTAAATTTTTGTGGGGTTTTCTGTGTTTATTTAGTTATTTGTAATTTAATTTATTTAAAATGCCGTCCCGTTTTAGTGAAAAAGTACAACGGCTCATATTAAAAGTTATCGAGTATTTGAAACTCGAAAAAGGTAGTGGAAAAAACCCTGTGTCGGCTGTTTACGATGTGATTGGACAACTACCGAGTAAATATTTTGTAACTAACTCATTATTTTTGAGTTAAAAGTTTTATAGAGAACATCGGAGACTTTAGGAATTTCATGCTCGACTATGCAAATAATAAGTTCCAGAGGAATCGTAAAAGATAAAGAACAAAAAGCAGCAAAACAAGTCACAATTCGTTTGTCCCTTAGAATTCCTGCTTATAAGATCCATGAACATATTAATAGAGGACGTATTTATTCATTGTGTACACTGCGGGTAGGCTACAACAAATTTGTCATTATTTAATATTTTGTTATTAAATTTGTTATTATTAGTTTCAATCAGACAATCGTTTCAAGCAGAGATATAAACAACTCATGGACCAAGTCAAGAAATACTGTTTGACCAGCGGATCTGAAGCTACGGAAGGAATGCGAGAAAAAAAATCGATATTGCCACGTTTATCTATAAAATTGCAAAATTGCCAGACGTGAACTATAAATTTAATATATTTTTATTATATATAATGTGTTTAGCATATATTCTGACGTATATCACTAAGGAATTTTAACGTAGTTCATATTGTTGGATATGTTTTATTTAATAACTTATTTCTTTCATTCTGTATAATCTGCTTATTATGAAAGGTAAAGATATATCAAGGACATCATTGACAAACCGGCATCGCCGCGCATGGCCTCCTATTCATCGAACATGATTGGCGAGAGTACGTCACAGGATTTGTTACCACGCGGTTGCCATGGCTTTTACGCCTTTCCTATTCGCTAGCCTTATCCCCAACTTCACGGTCACTTCTGAAAAGAGTGGAAATATTGAATACTATTGAAATATCCAGTGGCGGTGTAATTCTTTTGATCATTATTACTTTCTTTCGTTATTTTATACCGGTTATCCTAAACTTTATTCCTATATTTTTCGTATCTTTAATAGTTAAGTTGTGTTTTATTGTTTTGTTATCTTGTTATAATGTTTTTCGTTCGTAGTTTTTAATTATAAGTTTGATCGTATATTTGTATTTTAAAATGAATAAATTTGTTAAGGGTAAGACGCTACATAGCGAGGATAAGAGAAATAATAGCTAATTTATATAGGTAAGTAGAATAATAATAATATAATTATTAGAATATTAAAATTAAATTTGGCTAAAATGAAAAGCACCCCCACATTTTGCCTAAATATTTTAGCTAAACTAAAATAAATGTAAATAAACGTGGATGAAAACTCATTTGGTTTATTTCGTTGTGTTCATAATAGGGTTTGCGACGAAGAAGCTACAGAGACTTCGCTTAAGTTGCCGCTTAAACATAAACTTAAGCGGATATCTCTTTATACCGGAGTCAGCGTATCGGCTATAAAAAAATTCACACAGAAGATAAAAAAAGACTGGAAACTAACCCCGATAAAATTATATTCAGCCCTGGAAAGAAACGGCCACGTGAGACTGCTGTTGAAAAGCTCGACTTTGATTTCCAAGTGGTCAGGAATTTGATAAATAGATTTTATCTCGAATTCAAAGTCGTCTCCACAATTAGAAAGCTTTTGCAATAATTGCAGGAAGAATTGAATTTTCCTTTGGCAGGGAAACGCTTAGGGGGGTTATTAAAATCAAATGGATTTTTTGGCGTAAATGTCAAAATAACAGATAAATATTAATGGAGCGGCCCATTATATTGCAGAGAAAGATATAGATATATACGCAAAATTCGAATATATCGCCAAGTATTATCTATTTGGATGAAACATGGGTAGACAATGACCTAACCTTTAAAAAGTGCTGGCGGGGCGATACCATATCTGGTGTAATAGACAATATTGGATCTACTGGTGTGTAAAATTATGTTTTGTTTGCGCTTCCAAAGTTAACTATTTTGAAGATTTTTTTTGCTGAAAATAGTTATATCTAAAATAATGTATTATAGAAAAAAAATATAGTTAGTACAGATATATAAATAAATATACCTCAAGACTCAGTCTTGATCATTTGCTGATGATGTTAACATGGTTAGCGAAACGTGCGTCCAGTGTAAAAGTAAAAGTGTTTTGGTGTATTGTGCTGATTTAATGTTTTATTTTGATGTGTAACACCAAAGGTTCCAACCCTCAGCTGTAATTATTTCTTCAATTATATTAACAACACATAATAATAAAATTATTCAAAATATTTAAGGGAGCTTTAATAAAAGCTTTTAGTGTTTATCTGCTAACTCAACAGTAACGATTCAAACAGGATAAAATTTTTTGAAAAAAATTATTAATCTGAATATTATATTTATGATACACATTATTTTCATAAAACACCGTACGACCATGCCTATTTTATGAATGAAATTGGGCGTGTTTTGTTTACAACTGCGTTCCCCTGCCGATACCCCGTAGCTACAGATCCGTTGGTCACACTATACGTGAAAACCAATATGGCGCCGAAAATGATGACGAAAGTTTCAATCTTCGCAAATTGAACAGTAGATAATGAATGGTACGGAACCCTTCGTGCGCGAGTCCGACTCGCACTTGATCAATTTTTAATTTCATTCTCCAAACCAACCATGGACATATATTCGGCGCCGGGCTGACTAACTGGAATTTAAATTTCGTGCCGGGGATTCAGGTGGTAGCTTAGCTTTTATTTATTTATTTCATGACATTGTCATTCCTTTTGACACTTTAGTTTTGTATAACGATCGAGTTTTTGGTTTAAATAAATAGTGTTGTGATACTTTAAGCTTAAAAATGTTTACTAGCGGACCTTGCAGAACAAGATAGCTTAATAGCCGTATAAAACTGATCGCAACTTTATTAGAATATTTTTAACGGGAAAGCTAGAGGAATGGCCCTTTATGTCCCTTGTGAGTTTTGTTAATGTAAATAATAACTGTTTATATATTTATTACTACTAATAACTACTAACTTATTACATAGTAATTATTAAATATTACCTTAATTAGTATATAAAATAATTTGTATACATAATAAATTTCTAGTTTTATAAAATATAAATAATAAGACATAAATACTGTATGATCAAAAAAAACGGCGTCCAGTTGGCTTGGAAATAACGATCGATGACATTCCCCATATAATTTTACATATAAAATAACAGCGATCTTCATTTTATAGCCATGGCTGACGCCGATTTTTTTTTTGATAATGTCAAATTATCGAAATATCTGTTGCAAAAAGTACAATATTATAATATTTTACAAAGTGTAGAGCTGAAGCATAATTATCTTAACCAAAAGTTAATAATGAAAACATGAAATAGAAAGTGATTTTCTTTTTAAATTCTCTGATATATTATTGTAGATATTTATATTAAGTGTCATTTCTTTGTAGGTATCTGATATTATATCATCATGCCATGATTAAATATGCAAAACTCAAAAATATATCGATTTTTATACACAAACAAGTAAAAGTCTAGAATATGCGATTCTAATCACTATCATAACTTGTCTCTCAACGAAAGTATTTCTGTAGCTCTCCCTAGGGTTCACATCTCTCACTATTTTGCATAGTAGCATTACGTCGATTTTAAATGTGATGTAAAGGAGCAATTTCATATGCACTATGTAATTAAAGTAACAACTTCCACACCATGAATATCTTCACTTCCTAAAACAAAATAAAAACATGAAGTTGGTGAATATAAATATCTACATTGAGTATACATTGTGAGCAAAATAAAAATAAAATTGACAATCAATGACATTCACCATATACAAGGTGTTTCAAAACAAATGCGAAAAACTTTAGGGGGTGATTCCTTGTTTAAAATAAAGGGTAGTTTGCTTTATAAACGTTGGGTCAAAAGTCAACCATTAGGGAGATATCGCGGTACAAAGATGGCGGAAAAATAATGTTTTTATTTTTTATCTTGAAAACGAAAAGAGATAGACTAATGAAATTTTATGGAAGCATTACTGTTATGAAAACACACTTTCAGGTAATTTTTTTACTTTTTTAAAATGAGTGGAAGGGGTTGAAATAAACTACCCCTATCATTCTTCAATTGAAGAAATTTAAAGAAAAATCTTATCAAACACATGCAAATGCTTTAATTTGGATAGTTTAGTTTGTTTAGAAACTTTTTTACCTCTTGTGTTTTTTTGATAAAACTCACCGATTGGAAATTAAAAAATAAAATGCATTACATGTCAGGACAAAAAACATTTTTAAATTAAGAATCTAGTGATAATAACGATAATAATAATCATCTAGATAATAACGTATTGCAGTAGAGTAATGTCAAATAAAATAATATTAGGAACATCCTAAAAAGTAACAGCGGCCGACTAGATTTTTTCCTAAAAAAATTTCAGCAGCCCATTAGATTCTTTATCAGAAAATGTTTTTTGTCCTGACATGTAATGCATTACATTTTATTTTTTAATTACAAATCGGTGAGTTTTATCAAAAAAATACAAGAGATAGAAAAGTTTCTAAACAAACTAAACTATCCAAATTAATTTTTTTGCATGTATTTGATTAGATTTTTCTTTAAATTTCGTTAACAAGAATAATAGGGGTAGTTTATTTCAACCCCTTCCACTCATTTTAAAAAAGTGAAAAAATTACCAGAAAGTGTGTTTTCATAACAGTAATGCTTCCATAAAATTTTATTAGTGTATCTCTTTTCGTTTTCAAGATAAAAAATAAAAACATTATTTTTCCGCCATCTTTGTACCGCAATATCTCCCTAATGGTTGACTTTTGACCCAACGTTTATGAAGCAAACTACCCTTTATTTTGAACAAGGAATCACCCCCTGAAGTTTTTCGCACTTGTTTTGAAACACCCTGTAAATTTACATTTTATAAAATGACATAAATCTTGCTTTCAAAGCCAACCCTAACGCTTTTTTTTCGATGGTGAGATCTTATACAACTATTGTGTAATTTTAGTAAAATAATATTAATATAATATATACAAATCTATATATAGGATGGCGCCTCTCATAGGACGCGAAGGCTTCAAGGGAAATGAAAGTGAATTTGTATGACTGACAGGGTGGCTACAACGACGTCCCGTAATTCTGCTGTTAAAACAAAACAATTGGTGTTTATATATAAAAACCAGCTGATATGTTTTAACCGCAAGATTACGGAACATCGTTGCAGCCACCCTTAACTTGATTGACTTCTGAACCCTCCATATGTTCTCAAAATTTCATTTCAATACAAACTTCCAACAACAAAAATCCTTGAAACCTTCGTATCGTATGAAAGGCACCACCATGTACACTTTTGAATCTGTGTATACATATTAGTATATAGTAATATTTTATATTAAAAAAATAAACTGTAAATATATATGTAGGTACTTACATATTATGACGGAATAGGTATGCTAACAAGATGATACTTCTTATCTAGTTATCTGCAGAATCCTAATATCTTAATGTTAATTTTCTAGGTGATGTTAAAAGTTGAAACACCATAAATCGCGACATAAATGGCTGTGAAAATTCATCAGTTTTTAAATATTTTCTTCAATTCCTTACAATCAGCTGTTTTTGAGCTCTCTTTTGCTCGACTTTTAATATCATGCTATGAATAAATCTAACAGGTAATTTCTAACAGGAAAAACCATTTAATTTTTCTCCCGCTATCTTTTAGAAATCTGAAATAAAATATTTATCTTAGTAATACAAAACGTAAATAGGCATTATTTTTTTATAAATGTAAACATACCAATTATAATTTATGTAAACATACCAATTATTTGTATTCATAATTAAATACAACTATACGATTTTGATTCGGACAATATTGTAACAAAAATATAAACATTACATCTTATAATATACATAATATATTATATTATAAAACAAATATTAACAAATAGGTAAATAAAAGAAGATGCTGCATTACCACAGAACAGTACTTACTTTTGAAATGACACTCCACGATGTTTAAATTCTTTAATTCTTACACATTTCCCAGTGTACACCCATTTTAAATGCTAATTTTGGTCCTTTATATAAAATGAAACAATTATACACTAATAGTTTATTAATAGTTAAGAAATATGGAAAAATAAAAGCACCCCAGACAGCTGATTATGCCAATCAGCTCAATCAGCTGTTTATTGACACTGTTGACCACGTCCAATTCCCTTGCTATAGAAAATATTATAACAACAGAGCGGCCTTGCCAGATTAAAAATTAATCATAACGGTTGATGTAAAAATTACGAAATTTACAAAATATTTCTTGTAATATTTGACTTGAATCTTATTAAGTACTAAATAAAATTATAAATATCGAAATTCCCAAATGTAGTAAGCTCTAATTATATTATTATTTTCTTAAGATTTTCCCAAAGTATACGTATACAAAATTAAAAATAAACAAAGGCATTGACAAAGCTTCGGTAGACTTGGCAACATAACAAACAATAACAATAGGATGTTGGCATTCGCATAAAATGTAAACAGTTCCCCTGTGGGCAAACTCGTGACAAGGTTGATTTGACTTCCCCTTACGTCTCAAGTACTGTACGGTAGAGCCACTACTCGTTCTGTAGCCAACGCATAAAACGCTAAATTTCTCTAAGTCGACCAGCGAAGGAATATCGAAGACGGTGTGGAACTGAAAACGTGTTTATTTATTGAAAATTTATTCGTGTTAAACATAGAATACGCAAGAATCAAAAATAAAAATTCTTTTATAGGTACTGAGTATTTCGTATGTTTGAAAAAAATTGTTTAGTTGTCTAAATATTATTTACTATAATATTTTATATATGAAATAATAGCGATCTTGATTTCCAAGTCAACTCTGACGCCGTTCTTTGTTTAATCATAAAATATTATATTAAATTGTTTAATGATAAAAAATTCGTATTATTACCCGAACGTACTGTACCCAAAATCCTCAGATCTACGGATTAATCCGTAGTTCTGGCAGCACTGTCTCCGGCAACCACCCACTCTGTCGACTGAGAGTAGAACTACGGGGTATTCTTTATCCGCTACGCTATAAACGGCTATCAGCGCGCAGCGGCGCAGGGCTAAATTAAATCTAGGACAGTCTGAGGGTACATCTCAAACATATTTTGTGCCATGAAATCGCCCATAAGGTTGCGCGTCTTCTTATTTTTTTCAATCAACGGTATTTCCTTTCCGTTTCTTGGTATCTAAATTAAAACGATAGTGCCCATATTTTTTTTATTTTAATTTCGGTAAATATTAGATAAAGTCTGCAAACCGTCTGGCCATAAAATATATTTAAATTTTCCCTTACACAATTTTATTTTTCTTACTCTCTTTTTTCTCTTAATATATTATATTCCAACCGGAAAAGTAAAGAAAAAAAGTTAAATTTATTTATCTTAAACGGGCGAGATGAAAAAAATGATTAAATTAATAAAATCCGGGTGGGTTTAATAAATCTTGCAGGTAAATTTAGATGCATGGTTATAAAAATATAGAAATAAAATTATATTTAAAGCAATTTGGTCTTGCAAACCATTAAATATAATTTAATTACAATATAAATTAAAGTATACAGACCGTAAATTAATAAGAGCGAAATCAAATATATTTTGGAGAGAAATGCCAAATTGAAAAAAGAATCTATTTAAAAACAATAGTATATTGTTTTATTAGGAGTAAAAATGATACTTTTTGGAGGGAAGCTGTAGGTTTCACATTATGTGAGGCACAAAAATACAATTTAACTCCGAATCGAACCTGCTATTTTTTTTCAAACGTCACAAATAATTTTTTAAACAATTTCAAACGTCGCAAATGCTATACCGGGTGTTCAATAGTGGCTTACCCCCTATATCTTTTTTATTTTTTCAGATAAATAAACGAAATTTGGTATGTTAGTATATGACATAAATTAGGATTGATTGACGTATTCAATTCTTTTCGACCACTTCCTGTTTCAACGGAAATTACTACAACTTTCGATTTTTAAATGGTATCTTCGGTATTTGTTTTCTTTATTTGATAGAAAATGACATATCATATGTCAACTTTTGACATATATTCACTTAAAAAGGCATCGTCTAGAGTGCCATGGCTATATTAAAAGCACTAATTTTTAATCAAGGAGCTCTGGAAAAATAAATTTGATCGTCTGATGTTTTTAGTGTCTTGTCCGGTTAAAAGATGTCCAAATCGTACTTTTAATCATATCTCAATTTTTTCAAATGATACGAGGGTGGCTCATTAGCATATTTAGAAAAAGCATTTTTTACGAATAATTTGATACCACACACTCGGTATTTCGAGGCAAATTTTCGTTACGAACCGCAAGTTATAACTTCAAATAAACCATATGCGAAAATGTCAAAAGTTGACATATGATATGTTATTCTATTCAGAGTGTCATTATCTATTGAATGAACTAACAAAGTACAGAGGGTGTCATTTAAAAATCAAAAGTTGTAGTAGCTTTCTGAGAAACAGGAAGTGAACGAAAACAATTGAAGAGATAATAAATCCTTGGCATGCCGAATTGGAACTTATTTATGTATACTCTAATTGCTATATAACTATGTGTATCTACTACTGGCACAAAAAAATTAGATTATAAAAATTTTATAAAAATCTAAAAATTTTATAAAGATCTAAAAATATTATACTAAATATAATTTAAAAAATGGAACAGTAAATATAAATAATTTTAGAATATTACTCCGAAAATTCTCTATTTAAATACTTATTCGTAGTTTTTAATATTTAATTATTTTATTTGACGTCAAAAACATGCAAACGTGTAATTCAATAAATAACTAAAGTAATTAAATTTCCCGAATTAAAATATTTATTCATTTAAATTTGTATCAGCTGTGTGAGAGGTTTCATTGAAATTTTTACTTCACGAATTTCATACCTATATAAATCTATAAATAAAGACACAAAATAGTTTTATAAAATTGTTATCAAAGGAAAACAATAAAAAACATCATCTTATTAGTAATGTATGGCAATCGCTTCTTTGATTTTAAAGAACATAATATACGTAAAAATTAAAAACAAATTAAAAATAATCATACAGAAAGTTTAAAGCTTTTTGGTTTTACCTTATTAAGTAATAGTTATCAGGTAATAATTATTGTTAATTTTGAAATTTAACTTGATATAATGTCATTTTAACAGAACGTCAACGGTTTTTGTAGACGTATCTGTTTTAAAAAACTAAAGTGTTCTCGAATATATTTTAAATAGTTTTTTTTCTTTGTTCTTTGTATTTGTTTGCTTCTGATGACGGAAAGAGACATACTTTCCAAAATGTTAAGCATTTTTTTGTCCGTTGGGCAAATTTGTTAATTAGTAAGCCACTGCTGACAATTAGTCTCCGTTGGAGTAACGCAGCAGTGTTTACAAAAAATCGCTTTTTTATTTTGTAGATTTTTTTACAGTGGTGAAATGCCCCTAGAACTTTTTTGGGGAGAAGAAAAAAATATATTTCCATATCTCTGTACCACATTAAAATGACATTAAATAGGAAATTCAATGTATACCGGGTTGGCATTTCTGGCCTTAGGTGCCGATTTTCGTGTGTAATTTTGCATAGGATTAAGTGGTTTGTCTTCATGTGTATCTAAGATTAAAGTGTTTTGATAAGTGGATTATGTGACCGTGCAATTGTCCAGTCATTATAATTATTATAGAAATAAACATGTCCAATGATCAATATGAACATTGATAGTTAATTGATTATACTGTGATGATTATACAGGGTGAGTCTTAAATAAGTACAAATATTTTCAGGGGTGGTATATTTCGACCCCAGGAACACGTCTATGAGTTTTTTTTCGCAAAAAAAATGTTTAAAATCGTGCATTTTCTTAAATTTCTCTGTATATTTTTCGAAAACTTTTTAGAACTGCCTGTTTTCCCACGGTATAAATTCTTAATCACTGATATTACCATAGTTACCATAGATGATAAAAGTAAATAGATTGGACACTCAAATTGAAGGTCGTGATGTTTCTTCAACTTCTCACCGAAGCGCTAATGTCGCTAGCGCGGGCTTCCCAAATTAATTAATAAACAATTTTTCATTTTTCTGAAAAATTGTCCTAAAACTGGAGAACTAGTCAGTGTAAACTAGCTATAATTAAATTATTTATTTAAAATTATTTAATTTTAAATACTTACACTGACATAATCTCCAGTCTTAGAACAATTTTTCAAAAATTAATGGCGGCTGGGAACATAAGGAAATAAATTAACAGTGATATAATATTTATTTGTTTATGAGCCTTACATCCCTTATTATTCCTTCATGAACAATTGGGCACACAACAATTATAATAAATCACTATTTTAACCACATTTTAACCAAACAATGTTTGCACCAATAACTAGTAAATAAGTTCTATAGTGTGAAAATATCAGTTTTTTACATTAATGCTAGAACTGCAGTATACACTAATATTACAACAAGAACATATATACACTAAAGAAAAACAAATTTAAGCAATATTAAACACAAAGAAGAGATTCGCAAAATAGGCGCCAATCAAGGATATATAGAAGAAGGATATTCAACTCCCTATAGCGGGCTATGTAGGAAAATATGCCGTATTTTGTCGAGGAAGACGATTACGTCACGACCAATGAGCGTCGAGTATTTGAAATTGAAAACATATAAATTGACGGTAACCTATGTTTTTTGACTCATTTCACTGACAGACGTGATGAGATTATTATTGTAATTTATAGATCCAAACGTTTTTTGAAAATATAATGTATTTTAAAGTTATTTCCTAGAGTTTGGTTTGGCCTTCTATATTTTGGTATTTGTCTACTAATAAATAATATCTTATTTTGTATTTCGATGTATGGAAATCCGCAAGTTTTGTATCTGAAGCCGCAAAGAAATTTCGCTCTATAGTGAGAAAAATGTTATTATATCTTTTTAGACGTGTAGAATTACAAAATTTCTTATTTCAGATGTTCTAAATGTGAGTGCATGTCAAAAATTTAAATATATACTTGAAATATTATTTCAAGTTATATGCTTTGACATTTTTTGGAAGTAAACAAATATTGAAGAAAGTGTTGTGCCTTCACAGAATTTAAATTGGCATTAGGAATAGATTTCCTTGATTTAGTAATAATATTGCTCATAGAAATTGATAATGTGAAGAATAACAATACAGGAACATAGAATAACAAGAAAGAAATTCTAGCAGCAAGTTAGGTTATGAGATAAATTTTATTTATATAGTTTGTTTAAAGAGTTTAGTTTGAAAAAAAGGTAAAACAATTATTATTGTCCAGGTCATATTTGATAACTGTTGTTAATTGATAACATATTACAGGGACACAGTAAAAAGACAAAACATTTAGACCCTTTGAAAGAGAAATGTTTGCAATGGATATTAATATATTCTATCCAATTTGTACGATGTACAATGCAGGCAATATTTCTGCCTCCTAACGCACTATTCGCTTAAAAGAAGATGTGGGTATTGTATTTATACCTAGGTAGTTAATGATACATGGAATATATTTCTATATTATTGCAATAACGATGTCTTTATGTTGTATTTTTTTAGAACAGATTTATTATTAGTTGGCTAGTGTGTTAGTAGGATAGCCATTGGTAGTTATAAAGTATGAAGTCGTCGGGTATTAATAATAGGAATTGATCAAAGCTTATACATTTATTGTGATATTTATATTGTGAATTTAAGTAGTTAGAGTTTTGGTTGTTTAATAAACGAATTAATGTGCTTATTGTGTATCTAATTAAAAGAACAATGAAAAGTTGAATACCATAGGGGTACGTATGTTATACAAAGAATTTGCATCAACATTTTTTTGGTTATATACTTGTACTGATATTTGTTTCTTGAACTAAAGAATTATACAGTACCTACTACACAATATATAATCTGCAGCTACATAGGTAGATAGCTATTGGTAATTAAATTTTTTATCTAATACCTATAATATCTAACATCAGAAATATTGTTAATTATCAACTATAAACAACTAAGAACTAGAATTATCAACTATAAACACAATATAATATACTGTATCTTAAGCAATATGTAATTATTTAACAATTTTTTTGGGAAATAAAAACTGGTACTAAATTCTTTTTGACTATTTAATTTCTAAGTCACAAATAATGGTGGACAAATAGCAAGAAAATTATACAAGTAAAACATAATTTTAACTTATTTCTCTAATGGGATTTTGGTATTGATCTACTTAGTAGGATATGCAGTTATCAATCATATTTTTGAATATTTATATTCAATATTGTTCAGGAACAGCCCAATTACTCTGAAAAAAAATATATGGTTAAATTCTTTGAAAAGAAACTTTTAAAATCAGTAATGATAAGAAAATATATAATTGTTGTATAGCAGAACCAGGGGACACAGAATTAGGGGAATTAACAATAGATTATTAAAAACTGCCTTCTCTTAAAAAAGTAGTATTATATGCACTTAGAAAGACTATAAAGGATATAAGTACACATAGAAAGAAAGTAAGTATCTATACTACTGATATATATATATATATATATAACTATATATGAATACGATACCTACAGTATACAATATTACTAGTATAAAAATAACAGCACAGTCGGCACACTTTAAAATAAAAAAGCAGCATAATATTCAGGTATGTATCTAAGTAAAATTTTCTCAAAAATATTAGAATATGAAATAAATTGCAACTAAATTTTAATTAATAAACATAAACAAATAAAATTGTCAGTGTTATTAAAACTTTATGCAAATATATGTTACCTTAATACTTTGTCTTTAATCCTACTCTTCTGACATGGCTTTTCAAACTAATATTTATGAACTTTTGTTTCCATATTAATTTCAATATATTTGAATAAAACTGGAAAAATAATCAATATTGGCACTTGAAATTTTAATTTCTTATGTCCTTAAATTATTTATATCGTGTTATACATAATACTTACATAAATATTCAATTTAAAAATAGATCAGCACTTGAACGAGTGAATATAAAATAGTATATTATCAATTTCTATGAGCAATATCATTACTAAATCAAGGAAATCTATTCCTAATGCCAATTTAAATTCTGTGAAGGCACAACACTTTCTTCAATATTTGTTTACTTCCAAAGGGCAAAGGGTATAACTTGAAATATTTCAAGTATATATTTTAATTTTTGACATTAAGCACTCACATTTAGAACATCTGAAATAAGAAATTTTGTTATTCTACGCGTCTAAAAAGATATAACATTTTTCTCACTATAGAGCGAAATTTCTTTGCGGCTTCAGATACAAAACTTGCGGATTTCCATACATCGAAATACAAAATAAGATTATTTATTAGTAGACAAATACCAGAATATAGAAGGCCAAACCAAACCTCTAGGAAATAACTTTAAAATAAATTATTTATTCAAAAAACGTTTGGATTTTGGATCTATAAATTACAATAACAATCTCATCACATTTGTCAGTGAAATGAGTCAAAAAACATAGGTTACCGTCAATTTATATGTTTTCAATTTCAAATACTCGACGCCCATTGGTCGTGACGAAATCGTCTTCCTCGACAAAATACGGCACGTTTTTTTTGGGCCAGTCGAATATCCTTATTCTATATATCCTTGGCGCCAATATTCGAAAACAGCTGACAAAACAGAACGACGACAAATGACACTTTTGACTTGACATCCGTTGCCAACATCAAGATTTAAATACCAACCTAAAATATTGTTTAAGCGCCGCTCGTGAGTAGTTGAAAAACTAGAGAGTGCCCAGGCTCTGATAGTTACAGCTTTACTCTATGGTTACGGAACTAAAATGGATGCACATACAGAAAAAATCCGATGGCTCTCAAAATTTTTCAAAAAAAATATATATTTTTTTAAATTTCAAACTTAAATAACTCGGTTATTTTGGACTTATTTGAAAAATGGTAAAGAGAAAATATGTTTCTTTTATCGAGATCTACTAACCCTGAAAATATTTGCACTTATTTAAGACTCACCCTGTATATTATTTTGAAAGTTCGTATCATTAGCTACATATTTTGAAAAATAACTTATAACAAAGTTGTTATTCAACAACTTTTGTTATTATTAGGTGCTTCCAAAGACACTTTTAAAACCTGACTTAGTTTTATATGAAATCTCACAACTTTTTGTAATGAAAGAACTGTGTTGCGAGACTTTTCCATGAGATTTGTTCGAAGATTGTTCTTTGTTCTTACTTAAATTAAAGAAAATCTTTTATTTATTTCTGTTCCTAGAACTGTCTTTGATTGTCTTAGAGCGTTGGAGTTGGAGGATTCCCATTCAGATTCCGTATGGAGTCATCCAGGCTCTTCTGTACTGTTTAAGTTGTTTTCCAGTTGGAAAGCACAACACTCCTGGTTCAGTTAGTAGAGTATTCTCTCCTTTTTTTAGCTAGATCGTTTGCTTTTTCATTGTCTTCTATCCGGTGGATTGGCACCGAGAGTAGGTGGACTTTATTTTCTTTGCCTAATTTGTTCATCTTCTCTAAGCATTTTTTGACCAACTTCGAATGAATGGTTACTGCTCTATCGGTTATATCGCTTTTAAGGCTGCTTGACTATCGGTTACTGAAGTGCTACTCTTTACGTTCAAGCCTCATACACGTGTTTGCATTATTTGCATTTGCGTTTGCAACAAAAAAAAATATATATTTTCTAATTTATTTCCAACATTTTCGTCCTAATTAATTATTAATTCAAATATAGACATACAAAACAATGTGTTGATTTATTATTTTTCTTATTTACTTTATTCGAAATTTATTTCACGTATAGTATTCATTAGCTAATTAAAATAATATTTGAAGTTTAATCTGTGGAGTTACTAATTTGATTGAAATTGTTATTTCGCTAGCTATATAAATAAATTTCTCTATCTACAGGGTGTCCCACTTAAGATGGATACTAGCCAATATCTTGGTGGTTTGTTGAACGATCTTTTTCATTTTAGGCAGGAGGCTGTATGGCTATAAGACGTACATTTTGCCCAGGGTAAGAAATGTGATACCTCATAGACGTACGTTTTAATGGGGTTTGATATTTTTCGAGTCAAGAGTAAACTACCTTTAGGACAGTATTTATTTCAAATCTGATAAATTATATTGAATCCTCCTTACCTAAGATACTTAAGTTCTAATTTTGATAAATATTTACATAGGGTGTGTCATTAAAATAAGACATTTTTAATTTTATTATTATATTTTAAGTACTTACGATGCCACTGGATAAAAAACTGGTTTAGTATCAATAACCAATTTTAACCAATTATCAATTAATAATCGTTTTTTATGGTGGTTTGGCCGAAGATATTGACTTTTAGTTCGTTATAGTTTTATAAATCAATGTACTTAAACAGCCGTTAAACGGTAGCCTACTAAAATGCCGTTAATAGATATTGTGACGTCGTTTATGTCGGCAGAAAGTAATGCCTAGCCTTAAGCATTTTGCAAGAGCACCTGTGGGTCAGTGGCTGAGGCTATCGCTTCGTAAGCGAATGGTCCGTGGTTCAAATCTCACGCCGACCAAGACTTTTTTATATTTTTTTTGCTTATAGCGTGATCTTATTGCACTGGTTTCACTCTTTTTGGTTGGATTGGTTTAGTTATTTGGCGGGTTGGTTAGCGTGGTTATTTGGTGGAGTTGGTTGATTTTTACTAATTTATATTTGTTTTTTATATTTTTTATCAGTGTCGAGGTTAGTTGCGTTGGTTAAGTTGGTTATTTGGTGCGGTGGATAGCGTTGGTTAGTCCTTATAAAATTCCTATATTTCATAAAGCCGTCAAGTGCGTCACATCAACGACGTCATACCTATTAACGGCATTTTAGTAAGCTACCGTTTAACGGCAGTTTAAGTACAGCTTTTATAAATCTTTGTTTAGAGCATATTTTTCAAAGTTAATAGGGATTGTTTTAAATATCTAACTATTTGGATTCCTCAATAAAACGAATAAAAATCATATTTCAGATTCCATTGAAAACTGGGTTTTTAAATTATTTTGTAACTCATTTTATTCTATTTGTATTAGCAAACTTAAAAAAAACAATTTTTTTAAAGTAAACAAAATAAATTGAAAATATTTAGTTTTTTTTGTATCGTATCTTAATTATTATCTGTGTTATTATGGAAGCTATCTGAAAACTAAATCGACTATTAATTGATAATTGGTTATTGATTGTAAACCTGTTGTTTATCCAGTAGCGTCGTAAGTACTTAAAAAAAGAATAACAAAAATAAAAATGTCTTATTTTAATGACGCACCCTGTATCAATATTTATCAAAATTAGAACTTTAGTATCTTAGGTAAGGAAGATTCAATATAATTTATCAGATTTGAAATAAATACTGTCCTAAGGGTAGTTTACTCTTGACTCGAAAAATATCAAACCCCATTAAAACGTACGTCTATGAGGTATCGCATTTCTTACCCTGGGCAAAATGTACGTCTTATAGCTATACAGCTTCCTGCCAAAAATGAAAAAGATCGCTCAACAAACAACCAAGATATTTCTAGATGTTTACGGATTTTTTCACTTGCCACAACGTTGAACGAGCAGGTGCGGTAGTTGCTAGATAGCTGTTCTGTGACTTGTACGTTGAAGTTCTTCTCAATATCGTTAAACTGACCCACAATAGAATTTCAAAAAATACCAGCCCACACGTTCAAAATCGTCTTCGTTGAGTTCTTGTACCAACTGAATTTTGTACGGGTGGAACTTGTGTTTTTTTAATATCCTTTGGAAACTTGAATCCTTTGAAAACGATTCCCGCCGGTCTCATTGGCTAATTTTCTTGTACTCAGAATACTGTCCATGGCAACTTGGCCCAATACGAATACCTCCATAGCTTCATTTACTAGAGGATTTTCCCTCTGCCTCTCTTTATTCATAACGGAACCAGTTTCGCGAAATTTTGCTACTAACTGGCGAACAATTTTGCCATAAAGGTGTTTGTCAGGATGGCGTACATTGAATATCTGCGCAACCCGATTGCAAACATCTAGAAATAATAAGAAAAAACAGCAAATTGCACAAATTTCGATCCTTCATATTTTCCCAACGACTCGACCGATCTTCAAAAACGAAGCAGGAAAGTATAGAGAATAGAAAGCCCTTTTCACTGCGGTACCACTTCACCCCTCTTCCCATTTGAAAAAAATCGGGGGATGACACCCCCGCTTAGAGGGTTGAAGATTTTGCAATAATTTTTGAGGCAAAAGTTGTCACCCTCACAAACAAAATTGACGTGTTTTTGAATTTTCTGAAATTTTTCGGGTAATTTTTCCCTGGCCGTTATGCCTTGCGGAACGTTTTTGATGGGCCACCCTGTATATGTAAATATTATTTTCAATTTATTTCTGTAATCTGTACATTTTCTGTTTTCTCAATAGCCCGCAAATTTTGTAGAATGCCAACCCAAAATACACACTTTTATGCAAATGCCTAATAATGTCAACGCTTAAATTTATTTAAGAAAAAATTTTGAATCTAACCAACAATTTGTATTTATAGTGGTTTACAATAATTTTGTTAAATTATACAAATATTCTGGTTGATGTGATTTGTCGTGATATTGGTTTGAAATAAATATGACGATGACCTCCAATGAAAACGCAAGTTACTTAAATCTAATAATTCTAATTCTAAGCTAGATACCTAGACTGTTATTCCGAAGCTACAAACCTATAGATGAAAATATGCATAAAAATTTACTTCCTAGTACAGAGGATATTGATACCCAGGGACCCAGGTACAGTAGTAAGTTTATTATAATGCTTTTCTTAGCTTTAAATCAAATGTTTTTTTGGTATTTGCACGACCCTTACCACCTTTTTTCTCGCTAGCTCGTGCATCAAGGCATGGTAAAGGACCTTTCGTGTCAAGGACCTATCGTGTCAAGGCCGTAGTGTGTCATGGCCTTGAATTTTTACTCCCATCGCGCGTAAAGAAGTTTCACTTAAAAAAAGATAAAAATAACATACCTAACAGGCGAAAGCTCCCTATTACAACTGCCACTAAATGTAAATATTCCAGGAGAATTGACTTCGGATCCCGAATGGAAGCTCGGTGAATTCGTCCACTTATGAGTAGTGCTCCCTAAGGACTGATGTTTCGTTAAAGGCGGTACCTTAAAAATAATTGAGGTCAAATTATATATAGGCAATAATATGGAGTTAAGAGTACAGAATGAGTTTTTTAATTTTTTTTTTCATTCTCCTATGTTTGGAATGTTTTTTCGTTGTCGTAAAATAAAAATATTCAGAAGTTGCGATCCAAAAAAGGAATAAATAAATAAATTGAAAGACTTACCGATGATGGTACATTAGCGGTAGTAGTACTGCGAGATGACGCGAAGTACGACCGAGCGGCTGATGAATAATTCGAATGTTGATTCTTCTCCCACGGTTCCGACGTGCTTCGTAAATGTAAAATTGATATGTTAGACCCTCTGAAACAAAGATATATATTTGAAATTGTTTGAAACTGTAACTTGTAATTCATACGGTAAATAAACATTTAGTATATGAACCATTCCTAGTACAAGTAGTGGCAACCTAGAATTTTTCTGTTTACATCTGGTTTGTGTATCGTTTCGGTTTGGATCCGTCTTAGATCTGTCTAACTTTTTGCTTGTCAGGTAAAACGGATTAAAAAATTAAAAACCAGCGTATACACTGAAAATTTTACTCCTTGTAATAATTATTAATTACATATAATAAGATAAAAAACGCTGCTGAGACTATTAAAATGTTGATCTAATGACAATTTGACGTTTATACTATTATGTCAAAACCAACTTTTTTCCAAAGCCTACCATGACTTCACTAAGGCATCGTTTATTGTTCACTGTTATTAACATCTCAATTGCAAAATAAAACACTAAATCACCACAATACACCGAAACAGTTTTACTTTTTTACACTGGTCGCGCGTTTCGCTAACCATGTTAGCATCATCAGCATTGGTGTATTGTGGTGATTTAGTGTTGTATTTTGCTGTGTAACACCAAAGGTTCCAACTGTAACAGATTATTTCCTTTATATTATTATTTATATGATTAACAGATAATTTCCTATGTCCTTTACGTTCAAGTCGATGTTTTCGGTTATTAGTTTCGGGAGAGGGTCTTTTAACAGGAAGTAATAAAACAAACATCTTTCAAACGAAACTATTTTTAAATTCCCAAACTTATAGAAGGGCAAAGCAAATAAACTGTAGAACTTAGAAGTAAACAGAAAATTGTAAAGATAGACCTTAGATAAAAACGCTGGGACATTGTAAAACCAATAACCACCCTTGATAACATGTAACTATCGCCGGATGTTTGTAAAGGATCTGGGAACTTTAGGAAAGCACGTATCTAGACGTAAACTAGGATTAGATACGTAAAATGGTCATAGTACTGCCATCTAACAACGGGAGGTCGAACCAATTTGGTTTGAAGGGCGGTGTCAAGCTGACCAATCAAGCAAAGAACAGTACCTTTAGGGATGATCCTATTGGCGAAGTACCGAATGCACCACCCTTCAGCCCTGTAATGTTGGAACCTCGGGGCTGTTTTTAGGCAGAAAAGTTAGTTCGGTTTAAGTTTCTAAAAGAGACGGTTCTCCCTCGGGTTCGCGAAATTCGGTTAGGTTCACGATGTGACCCCCTGTAGTTTTTAAGTCTGGTGTCTACTAATAGTATTTTTTTATGTCCTTTTGTCAAATGTTTTTAATTTTCTTCTCTAAAATTATTTTAATGTGTTGTAGTAAGATTTAGTAATGAAGGTTCAATTGATTATGTAATTATCAGATTTTTCAACAAAGCAGACACCAGACAATTTTCTTGTATTTTTCCATCTATTTTCCATTTTTAGTAATAACAAGTAATTTCGATCATATATATATTTTTTTTATTTGTTCTTTATTTTCTTTTTAATATTAAATTTAAATGTTTTCTAAAAACTGGGCCGTTTTATTTCTATAGTAAAAAATAACCAAGAGTGTTTTAAAAGTATACAAATAAGATCCTTATGAACGGGCAGAATATCTCCAGAGCAGTCCCGAAAAGTCTCGAGAAATGAGCTACATATTTACAGACAGAGGTCGGGCCGTAATTAAGGTAAGTTATAATAGATTTGAGAGACTAACAGGCACTAAGACAAAGCATTAAACATACGCTCCAAAGAGTCGGTGTACTTTTTATCCAAGTTTGCCTTCCGTTCAACTTAATTGTTTTTCATAATTATAAAATAGTCAGCTACCCATAGACAAGTGACTAATCCGAAAAGATTTGTCACATAAAATTTGGTGGCAGCTCAGGGGATACAAAAATAATTAATTTGTAGGACCTAGATTATTCCTTTTGATTATATTTTTGATTTAAAATTTGGTTATAGCTAAGGGAATCTTGGAAAACTAATTTGTAGTACGTAATTCTTGTTTTTGGTTTTATTTTTGTTTTAACTTGAGAAGAAAAGGCTAAATTTATTTTTCTCGATTTTTTTAACTTATTTTTGTGACTTTAACAGTATTAGTTGAATATTAATAGTTATCCTATTAAGGTGATAATTGTAATAAGTTGAATGAATATTTTTATAATCCATTTGAAATTTATTTTCTGGTATGTTTGTTAATGGATCTTAGTGATAAAAATGTTAGAATTCTATTATTTTTGATGTTTTGTCTTGGTTTATTGTATTTTGGTTTTAGATATAGCGGCGGCACAAGATATTTTGAGTTTTTTTTAACAAAAATTTAAATTATGGATTTAAAGTAATTTCGTTCATGATATTTGATTTTATTACAGACTTAGGAAATGCATTCTATATTTTTTTTTGTTTCAACGATAAGAGTAATTACGTAGAAAATTTAAATAATTTTGGTTTTGTTGATTTTAATTTTTTTTTCTCTTAAAGAATAATTGCAAGAATAGTTTTTGTTTAAAGTAGAATTTGCGTTAAATCAGAATATTTAATTCTTGAGAATAGTATTTTGTTTTAAGAAAAATCATGAAGATTAAATAGATATGTTTTTACCTTTATTTTTTTAAGTTAGGGAAACTTGAATGTTATTAGTAAATAGATTGCGGAAAAGTAATTAACGGGAATTAAAGCGTAAATATCATGGCAAGGAAATCGCACAGCCAGTCTCTAGAAGCAAAATCTGTTAGCTATCCTTCTCATAGCAATCAACGAAGTACATAGTTTTTATAGTAACTAAAACTGCATGGATTTTTTTTTGTAATTAGCATGAAAGATTAAACCGAACTCTTTCGACATGCTAAAAGTATTCCCATGTCGTCATATAAATTAAGTATTGTCGTAAACCCTTATTGTTTTATTCAGAAGTAAAGTGAATACGTATGTTTTTCCTATAGCTAATTTATAGGTAATATTTTAATTTGGATATATTTTTTTTATGCTATTACGTTTCGGGAAAGGCCGACAAGTTTTATTACGGTTGTAAGAACGGAGACAGTTCTAGTAATAGGTATAACTTGGCTAGACAAGGTTTTAAAGCATTTTTTTGTGTTGCATTTTTTTATGTTTATGATAGGGTTTGGGACAATCTTAATTCTCCCGTATACTTAATTTATTATTCATCTTTTGTATTTATTTCATTTATTTTTGCAACTTACCTACAAGTAAGATTTGTTTTCAATTAAGAAAAATTAAATAAGGAATCCAACGGCTATATCAGTATGATTGTATATTTATACCCTAAGGTTTTTTTTCATCAAGAGTAGATACCTGAGCGACGGAGGTATTACCGGTCAGTTTTATGACACTGGTCGTAGGTTATTGGGAGAAACGAGAAACTACGAGGGTGTTTTAAAAAGTAGTCGTCGAAAATAAGAGAATGGTTTTTCGACAATGATTTAGATAGGGTACTGGGTTATGCATGTAAGGTTGTGGAGAAGGCGATGTAATTCACTAGCAGCAAATTGGTCTATCGGGTTCGGATCAACGGATCCTAAAAACTATATACAGGACGTTGAATCTGGTCTAGGGACTTACTAGAGGTGGCCTAGACATGCTCCGAAAAGCACGGGTAAACAGAAGGAAGTTATTGCACGAAAGGAAGAGATTTTAGTGCAAGGAAGATAGAGGATAGAGTGTGGACATATCAGATGTACGCCTAATTTATTTACGGATTTGTCATTCACGACAATGAGTGCTGAACCTGCGTTTACTGATAAGGAGGTCAGTGATGGCGTAAGAAACTATCGACCAGAGCGTGCTGAGAATTCGGAGGGAGGAACCCTTGAATTGCTGTCTGGGATAAAAGACAGTGGCAGTAGCAGGTGGGGGAAAGGAGAATCGCCCACAGCTAGTAGCACTGGATCCACTCTAGTTGGCGATTTTACGCAAGTTAGGTGAAGCAAGGATCTTTATACATAACGGCTCTACACAGAGAAGGCGGAAACGCTCATGGACGCCGTAGGACGGAAAATTCGAACCCTCAATTCGAAGATTGCAATAGACAGAACATGTATGCGAATAACCCTTGGAATAAAAAACAATAGACTAGAAAGTACTCATGGGTTTAACGCCTAAGGTTTAGCGCAGACCGGAGGATCAAGGCTTGGTTGCATGCAACCCTGACTAGTTAAACTCATGAAGAAATCAATAGTATTGTAATTACCTGGTTATGATTGTAGTGTATCTGTATACACCCGGGTCCCTGCACACACTATAGTCTTAACCACTGAACCACTTTGCCGTCAACATTTCTACAGTTAACGGCTACAATAGAAAACCTATCATAATCTTTCAAAAATCACAATAGATAACCGTTATTTGCATACTGAATGGACAGCCACACAACAGACAATATTAAAATCCACATTTTTCATACTTCGGTACCTGTAAAGAATGAGGCTCGAGCGTTATGACCATTTCTCCTTCAAGGTCGGATAGGTAATCCTCAGGAGGAGTACACTCAAGTTCAGATGGGGTACACTCAAGCTCATCTGAGGACATTCAAAGGTTGAATGTGGGCATCTGGATATGGCGGAGCAGGAGATGGTAAAGAAATTTCTCCAGGAATATGAGGACATATTCGCCCAAGAGGGTAGACCGCTAAAAGCTAAGGCAGAGTGATTGCATAGACACAGGAGTTGGACTCCAGGGAAAAAGGAAAACTCCAGGGTTATGTAGAGATATATAGGTATATATCTGCCCAGGATATAAACCGCTAAAAGCCAACAGGCATGTGAGACATCGGAGAAGTTTAGAAACCTTACATGTGGGAAAAATCATACACCAGATACTTTTGAAGATCGAACATCTTATAAGAAGAAAAATATACTGATAGAGAAAGGGTTAGTATAATTTAACAGAGGAATTCTAAAAGGATAAAACAAAAGAAAGGTTCAGAGTAATAATTTGCATAATTTGTTTTAAAGGTACACTGAAAGAACACAATGATTTTACAATCTGATAATTTTTACGTTTTTATATGTTGGTATTTGATCATTTTTTTGTATACAATTTTTTATTTCAGGAAGAGTAATAGTTTTTATGTCTTAATTGAGTGGTGATTTATTGTTTAGAGAGATGAAAGAAAATAGGGTTAAAGGTTATTTTCGGGTATTTTATTTTGAAGACTAATTTTTTTTATGAGGTATTAAAAATTTTTATCTTAAATATAGGCTTTGAAGGTTTATAGATTTTTTGTATTAACTTAAAGAGTTTCATTGTTTATTCTATTTTACCTAAATTTACTTACTTATTACATTTCCTTTTCATTAAATTTTAGTAAATTTATTTTGAGATTTAAATAATGGTTTTTCAGATAATATCCTATGTTTTACAATTTTTTTATTGATATATAATTGCCAAAAACTTTTTTCATTTAAATGCTATTTACCTTTTATGGCTAGTATACAGGGTGTTTTGTTAGATGGACCGTTACCTGGGTCTAGAAAAAATGTTTTGTAAGTTATAACAGTAACCTAATGGATAATTTGTTTTTCTTTCAGCGTTCAGATAATTACTTTGCCTATGAGCATTTTTCCTGCAATATTTTTTTTATTTAATTTAATAAGTCTTTATCTATTTATCAATATTTCTTGTTTTATAACTCTTTATCTAAATTTTACTGAATTTAATTAATAAGTCACAGATATAATTTTTTTAAAAGAGTTTTAACTTATGAGGTTTTCATAATAATTTTTTTTATTACTAACGGAACACTTCGATTTGATTTGGAATTTATTTTATTAATTGAATTCTTTTGATAAAAACTTTGTTTTATTGTTATTATTATTTTTTTTGTCATAATAGACAGAGTGTTATTATTCTATACTACGCAATAGAGACAGGAATAAAAGTGATGTTTTAAGTTTTAGGATTTCAGAATTTTAATTAAGGGCAAGTTGTTAAAAATATGGAAAATTAGCTCACCCTGGAGCTCGATGATGATAATATATCAGAAGTAAAACAGTTAACGATAGATCTAAGATGTATGTACAGGTGTACAGAGGTTTAGAAAGGAGAATACCGGGGACGATAAAAACGTAGAGCAAGCAGAAGATGTATTGGGGTATAAAAATAAGTCGATACCTATGGCCATAGATTTCATGTATTATGCTATTGGTAGTTTCTTCAGCTATAGTTCGGAGCGTTTTAAAGTTTTTTATGTTACAGTAAATTTTAAGTTTTATGGATTCCTTATTCTGCCAGCGGTCTACCTCACGACCATAGACTTAGTTTATAAGATTTATACCATTAAGGGGACGAAGAAGAGGGATATCTTGCGGGACTTGTAAGATCGCAACAGATGGGTAGAGGATATCCTGAATACTACAGTGTGATGTTCTCTGAAAGGTTAACCATGTCAGGAGTGTTTGTCATGCGGTATCTTGAAAACCAAAGTAATGTTCAGCTAGAAGATCAATTTGAATTACGGTTACCAGAAGGTTAGGCCTGTTCAAAAACCTATATAACCAATACTTATTGATTTAGTCCATCAACTAATTTAGTCAATCAATTCGTTTAGTCTCCTAAAAGCTATAAATCAGTTAGATTTGGCTAATAGAATAGGCATCCAACTAGAAGTAGGCGTGGTGTCCAATGCCACCTATTAATCGGATAGTTGAACTAAAACTACATACGTATACCCGAATTTAGTAATTCGAACAGACAACATAAAGACACGTTATAAGGAAGAAGTCAGTAATCATTCGTAGTTTAAAGTATTGAACAGTTGGTATAGTAACATTTTTAACCAAGTTTAACAATTTGAATGGGATCAGTTAAAAGCATGTGAAGATAGAGAAGACTCAGATATCATTCTTTTAGTTAAAATATGTATAACCTAAACTGTTAGAGAGTGGAAACATCTGGCTATCCTGCAACTAAATCCTGCAGCTCAAAAAGTATCAGAACAGTCAGAAATAATCGATAACGTAATACGGATGTAAGCAACATAGAAGCGACCCTTATAACTTCTCTGATTGAAAGCCTCACTGTCCAGAATGGACTTGATGCATAGTAAGAGATTACAAACGAGGCACGGAGGACCGAGCAGAGGCGGTTTAACCTCTATAGGCATGCGTTCGTTCGTGTGACCTATGCCAGTTTTCACTCAAGACATGTGTACCTACTTTTCATAATTCAGTTTGCCAATAAACGTCATCAGATGACATCAGTGAGAAGGGTAACAAGATGGATTCCTTCATGCAGAACCCACATCCAGATTTATTATAACGCCGAAGCGGAATTTTGGTTAATCTCCGAGTAGCAGCGCAGTTCCAGCGAATTCTTATGGTTAATCTGAATAAGATATCCACATAGTATTCATGGAAACATCCACATTATTCCGGTTCCATCTACAGAAGAAATTAAGCATCGATCAAGAACTGTGAGAACGGGAGTGGAGTGTTTCATCGATCGAGTAGTATGATCGGGTTGCGCGAAAGCAAATTGTTCGCCGCAGATATAGCTCTGGGATAGAAGTTGAGGCTCTTCGTCTAGTACGAATTCTTCGTTTTAGATCATCCCATAAATGTTCTATCGGGTTTACGTCTGGCCTGCATGCTGGCCATTCCATAACCCGAAATCCGACTTCTGAAATGTAATCGTGTACGATTCTTGATGTGTGTGCCCTCGCATTGTCATGCATAAAAGTGAATTTGTTTCCAATGTAGTCGACCTAAGGTACCACATGAACTGCTAAAATCTCCTCAATATACCTAGCACCAGTTAAACCTCCCCTTCCGTGCCGACGGTCGCCCCAACGCATGAAAACTGGGTGGGTTCGCGCAGTCATAGAAATTGCATCTCAGATCATGCAGGAACCATCTCCATAAGCAATCCGCTCCTCATTGCAGCATTCTGCCAATCGCTCACCTGGCCTCCGGTACACTTTTCTTCTTTGGTCGCTACCATAGAGGCATATCCTGGTCTTATCTAAGAATAAAACAGATTCCCATTGTTCTAGTGCCCAATTCAGATGTTCCAGTGCAAAACGCAGGCGTGCTTGAGGATGAGCTGGGGTAAGTTTTGGAATAATTGCGGGTGTTTTGGGGGTCATGTTACTTTCCTTCAATCTCCGTCTTACTGTCCCCTGACTAATAGTCACTCCTCGTGTTTCACGGAGCTGTTGTTGCACCTGAATAGCATTAACACGCCGATTTCTTAACATTGTTGACACAATAAAGCGGTCATCACGATCCGTTGTATATCTCTTTCTACCAGTTCCAGGTCGACTACGAAAGGATCGAGTCTCCTCATATCGTTCACACACCCTTCGAACCGCTCCGCGTGTCATGTGTAGTTGCCGAGCTACAACTCTCTGTTTAACTCCATTTTCGATTAAAGCGATTAATTGGGCGGCTTTTTCCGGTGATGTATGCATTAAATTGAAACACTAATCAAAGAATAAAAGAACAATATGAAAATTTCGATTACAATGGTAGTAATTGCAATATTTGACAAATTTATTATTCTTATTGTCACCACAACCGAAATACCTTTTTTTACCTTTTTTTGTTTACCCATTGGTACGCATATAAACGATCAGTACCCTGGATAAATTTATGCTTATATTAAAGCATGTTAAATTGTCTTGAGACACAGTTAAAACCAAAAGTTCACAGTGGGCCGATTTCTATGCACGTAAGTTTAGTTCGAACAAAAAAAATTCCAAAATTTGCTTAAGATTATGACGCCATTATTTATAGTACCTCTTAACTAGGCAGGATTTTGAGAAAATTCCATTTTCCTATAATTTGTAATAGCAGTTGCGTCCTCTAGCAGCCTTTCTACAAACTTGAAAATAATTTTCAGCAATTTCTCATGGCTACTTTAGTTATAAATATTTTTTTTTGTTTCGTTTCTTTAGTTATAAATTTTCGTTTTTAGTTTAAAATTTTCGTTTAGTTATAAATATTTCGCGCGTTCTACGGCTAATACTTTCCGAGATCAGGCGAGAGCTATTCTTAGTGGGACACCCTGTACAGGGTGGGTCAAATTCGACGCTTTTAAATGGAAACACCCTTTTCTATAGGAGATAGACGAAAACTAATATCGGTGTCTGAGAACCGCACATCAATATCTGTTACCGTTTCGGAGTTACGGGGTGTTTTTCAAAAATGTGCATTTTTAACAAGTCCCTGTAACTTTTTTGCTATGGAAAATTTTGTATTTCTATGAAAACATTTCCAAAGCACCTTTTTACGTAGAATTTAATGGTTTAAGTATAATTTTTTTAAAATTAATAATTTAAGAGTTATCAACAGAAAATTTGATTTTTTATATGGGACACCCTGTATATTTTTAATTTATTTAAAATTACCTTTCCAAAAATATAACACACTCGATATTTTGCTCGATTCCTCTTCGAGATATAGAGTATATAAAAATTTGCCCCCTTTAAATAAGTAGGCTTTGAACGACACCTACTGTAATGCAAAAAAATCTAGCTGTGAGCATCGATTAAAACGAAAATAATATTTGCTATGAGAGATGCAGAATTTTATAACAATTTAAAATATATTTAACCAACATCAACACATATAAAATATATTTAATAACATTAAAAATAAATAGCAAACCAAGGCCCAAGGCATGAGATTTTGCTACAGGTGTTCGACATATCAACCGTCTTCTGTTATGGACAGACGGGGCAGTTTTTGAACATTTCTCGCGGAATTTGTTAACTCAGTGGGGGGGAAAGATACCCTCTCATAACTGCTAAGTATTTCTAATTCTTGTCTAGATTATACGGAAGAATAAGGAACCTTTATTCTTCCGCAAATATATCCATAGGATTGGATCCATGGGCACTAAGTCAGACGGCCTCGACGGCCAACGGCTGGGATCTTGGTTAGCTATCCAATTATTCTTGAAATTGGCTGATAACTTCAGCGTTCAGAGGCGGTGCGTTGTCTTGCTGGAAAAATATGTTTTCGAGTTCCATTAAGGGCATATCATCAATAAAGGTTCCAAAGCCTACTAGTTAAAAGTGACAAACTTTTAAAAATCCTGTATTTCGAAGGGGATTATAACAAAATATCAAGTGTGCTATATTTTTGGAAAGGTAATTTTACATTATTTTCAGTTAATTAAAATTATAGAGGGTGTCCCAAATAAAAAATCAATTTTCCTGTTGATAACTCTTAAATTATTCATTTTAAAAAAAATTATACTTAAACCATTAAATTCTACGTAAAAAGGTGCTTTGGAAATGTTTTCACAGAAATACAAAATTTTCTATAGCAAAAAAGTTACAGAGATTTGTTAAAAATGCACATTTTTGAAAAATGCCCCGTAACTCCAAAATGGTAACAGATATTGATGTGCGGTTTTCACCATCATGTCTTTGATGAAAATTGAGCTCCAGACACTGATATTAGTTTTTGTCTATCTCCTATAGAAAAGGGTGATTCCATTTAAAAGCGTCGAATTTGACCAACCCTGTACAACTATGCCTCAATAAACAAATGTTTTTTAATGCTTATTTTTGGCATTCTGTAAGTATCCTTAATAAATTAATTAAAAACAATGAAAAAAAAAGTTAAAGTTCCCATTAAAATACTGAAACAATATGAATTTTCAGACAAAAAGAACTAAAACTGCTGATGTCTTTTTTCCATGGAATCAAAAATATTAGTGTTAAAAATATCTCAACATCAACATTTAACACAATGGCTAAAATACACTAATTTTAATGTAAGCGTGCGTCTTGCACATGTTATTCTTCTATTCTATCGTCTGTAGGAAAAAGTATATTTTTTGCAATTCATTATTTCTTATTTATTCTAATTTCATTTCGGCGCTTAACTAAATATTGAAATAGCAACTTGGCGAGCGCCTTTCAAAACAAGTAACGAACGCTTCCACGCACGAAAATTACCAAACGTGATCGCATTCTGCCGGGGATCGGCAATGAAAACCTCTTTAGGAAGTATGGCGTGGGCAACCAGAACCGGCGAGGTTACGACTGGTGGAAGCCTTCTGCGGCCCACCGCTTCTTAAAACGCAGGTTCATTGTCCATTCGGGCGTGGGCCATTTGGGTTTTATAGCCGATCGTTTTCCGTATAATTCGAGTGTCAAACGTTGTTTTAGGAATATTTTAATTGACGGGTCGAAAAGTCGATGATACAGGAATGTATACTAGGCGATTAAAAAATGTTTATAATTATTGATTTTTATTTCTCTACAGGATAATTCGAATTAGTTCCTTATAATTGGGATCTCGAAAACTATAGGAGAATACGAGGATACGAAGATATGGGAGAATTAGGGCACAATTACCTAACACCACTGCACATTGTCGTCCGTAGTTGTGCCAATGCGACATTTATTAGAATGGTCATTGAGGGAAACAGTACTGGGATAATTTTCCGGTCAGGGGCTCGGAACACTCTCAAAAAGAAAATTCTAATTCTCCAACTCGCAGTGGATGACATACCAAGAATTTACAACTTAGAGAAACAATTCACTGTAGTATTGAGTTTTAAAAAAGGACTGGAAGGAATCATACCATGACGTGGTATACTAATGCTTCCAAAACCAAACCAGGGACAGGGATAGGAGTATTTAGGCCGAAAACTAAATACTCCGAATCAATGGGCACTTACCCCAGCATCCTTCATGCAGAAATCTACGCTATCGAAAAATGCAGCACTAAACGCGATCAACTCAGTAATCATCACTAAACGTTCTCTAACCCAGTGTAAGTACATATTTTGTTAAGTTGTTTAATTTAAATTTTAGTTGTTTAATTTAAATATTAATGCTTAAAAAAGCAAGGGAGCCGACATGTTTCGGGAATTTAAAATATTCCCATCATCAGGCCCAAAGCTAAAGCAATTACAGAGATCAAATTTATAAAATACAATCACAAGTTAAAAAGTCAAAAATTTTTTTTTACAAAGTTAAAAAATTATATCTATCACAAAAATTGTTCAATCACAAATAACAATATGATATGCTAAATTTGAAAAATTAAAAACAACTAGACTAAAATCATAAGGTGAGGGGAGCCGTATAATCAACTATAATTAGATAAATTGAAAGAAAAAACAAGGCAATAATCAAATCATACCTCAATGCACAATTCAAAGAAATTTACTTAAGCATTAGTTAAATTTATTTTGAGTGATATATTTTTTATATATTTTTTTGTATTAGTAATGTAAGTTGAGAATTAATTATTTCAATCTGTATATGCTGATATTCAACTTTGTAGGATAAATTTTTTAGTTATATTAGTTAGGAACTAGTTAAGAATTATGTTTATTTCTTTATTTTTTAATTAGTATATGTTGAATTTTAATTCATATTTCAAATTTATATATTGTAGAAAATTAATATTTACTTTAGTTTAATTTTTAGAAATATAATATTTATTTTAATTTATATATGTAGAAGAATTATTTTTTATTTTAATTTAATTAAACTTGTGTTCTTTAAAATAAAAGCATACTCACACAAAAGTCACCTAGGATGTACAACCACTCGGAAGAAACAAAATTAATTAGAGCTGTTAACATTTACACAACTCATTCATTGTAATTACAAATTGCATAACTCTTCAAGAAGGAAGCCTTACAATTAAATTAAAATAAATAATAATTCTTCTACATATATAAATTAAAATAAAATAAATATTAAATTTCTAAAAATTAAACTAAAGTAAATATTAATTTTCTACAATATATAAATTTAAAATATAAATTAAAATTCAACATATACTAATAAAAAATAAAAAAATAAACATAATTCTTAACTTGTTCCTAACTAAAATAACTAAAAAAATTATCCTACAAAATTGAATATCAGCATATACAGATTGAAATAATTAATTCTCAACTTACATTATTAATACAAAAAAATATATAAAAAATATATCACTCAAAATAAATTTAACTAATGCTTAAGTAAATTTCTTTGAATTGTGCATTGAGGTATGATTTGATTATTGCCTTGTTATTTTTTCAATTTATCTAATTATAGTTGATTATACGGCTCCCCTCACCTTATGATTTTAGTCTAGTTGTTTTTAATTTTTCAAATTTAGCATACCATATTGTTATCTGTGATTGAACAATTTTTGTGATAGATATAATTTTTTGACTTTGTAAAAAAAATGTTTGACTTTTTAACTTGTTGTGATTGTATTTTATAAATTTGACCTCTGTAATTGTTTTAGCTTTGGGCCTGATGATGGGAATTAAAGATTGTGAGTTATTGTCCTTTTATCCGCCTTCAAAGGTTTTGCTTTGATCAGTAATCATCAATTCAAAGTTGGTCAAAGAATGCCTAGAGAAGCTGAACAAATTAGACAAAGAAAATAAAGTCCTCCTACTCTGGCTGCCAGCTCACCAAGGGGTAAGAAGGCATTGAAAAAGCGAATGATCTAGCTAGAAAAGGAGCGGAAGCTCCACTAACTAAACCAGAACTGTTCTGTTTTCCAAGCGGAAACCAACTAAAAGCGGAACTGAAGAACATGGATGACTCAATTCGTAACCTGGAATGTGAGTCTTCTAACGGTCTAAGATACTCGATAAAGTTCCTCAAAGCATAAGACCGAGAAAAATCAAAGATTTTCCTTGATTTAAGTAAAATCAATCTTTGAATAAAATTAATGGATTGTCACGAGGTTTCTAACAGAAGACTGTCTCCTCAACGAATACCTCAGTAGGCTGAAGCTAAGAAATAACGGCGAATGCAGATTCTGTGGGGAAAATGGGGAAACACCAAAACACCTTATATCTAAGTGCGCCGAGACGACGACCGTTCGTGCCATGAACTTTGGTACGACTGATGTCGAGGATAGAGGAAAAGGCAGGCCTCTGTGGAGCCGTCCCAGATACTGGCTTTTGTTAAAGTCCTGAGACTCTATGATATGATGAGTTAGAACTCGCTATAACTCTAGAAAGGGGAACGCATAATAGATCTGTAATGTCGCGGTGATTAACCCCCCTCCTAAACATTCTACACTCTAGGGCACAGTTGTGCATTTATATGCCGTTTAGAAACATTTCAAATTCAGAGTAGTTCCAGAGATATTAGGGAAAATCCTAAAATTGAAGATTTTGTTTTTATTTCTTTCTAACATTATTTGACAAAGTATCTCACAACTAAAGGCACATTTTCATTGCCACTTTTATGGGTTGGCCGCACTTTCATGTATCCAGAAAAATAACAACAATGTACAATTTTATTTGAAAAGCTGGATAAACATTTAGTAAAGTTTTGAGTTTCTTGAAAACCAACGAAGAGACATGGAAACTAGAATAGACATAGGAGTAAGTAATCTTTTAATTTATGCTAAAATTATTTAAAGCGTTCAAATTGATATCTTTGTTCACAACCTAAGCGTGTGTCCGTCGAGTTAAATTGTTGACAGCTTTAGGTATATCCCTTGTTCTATTTACTTGAAACTGCTTTATAATATATTTCCTTCGGTCATCAACGGTGTGATAATCTTCTTTCCAATACACTCTACTTTTCAAGGTAACCCACATAAATGTGCCCAAACGGTAATTATTTGCCAATTCCTTCCAAACCAAACCAATCCATCTATGCTGGAATTTTTGGTTTAAGTAGTCAGTAATTGTTTTAATGTGGTGAAGAAGCAGTTAGGATCAGGGGTGTAGTTTTTGAAAAATTTGTATTTTTGTATCATTTTAAGTCCGTTTGCCTAAATTACGTTCTAGTCCAGTAAATAAAGGTTGAAACCACGGCCTAATTCGTTTGCTTTAAATCATAAAAATCAGCTACATAACTAGAAGAAAATCTATTAAAATCTATGCCCTGCTTTGTAGTAGACGCAAGGTTGCTGGTTCGATTCCAGCCTAGAGTATGGGTGTAATTTAAATGCAATAAAAATAATTATATAACTGGTTGGTTGTCCGTAAAGATACGGTAACCATTGAGAGAGAAGAAAAAAAAGAAGATCTATTACATTTTAAAATACATACTTTTTAAAGGGTCCGTTTTCCATGCTGGTCAGTGCAAAAAAAATATTTTACCTTTTACCACCCTTATTATTGTTAAAATTACCATAATTTATATATCACACTTGATTCGGTTTCAATAGCCTTTCGTAATATAAATTATAAATATAAGTAATAATATTTTATCTGCAATATTGAATAATTACACACACTCCATATATGGCTATATCATTAGCCCTGAATGCACATAAAGCCTTTTTCTACTCTACACACACACCAATTTTCACTCGCTACAAATACGAATCCGATTTGTTCGACCGTAACGATAATTTTATGCAAACTTTATGTGCGGCGACATTGGCTATAATTAATTCTGCTTTAAATCCGGCATTCCGATATTATTTTCAGCTTGACGTTTGGCGTTAATAACATCTATCCTATAAATTTTGATTTAAGGCTAAAGTGAAATTATACCGCGTCCGTAAGTTTAACGCGTCTATGATACGTAGGCGTCAGTTAAACAATTAGAAAGTTTAAGGATTATTTTTAATACCTAAGGTTAGTTTTATGTTAAACGATAATGTCAATGACATAATAATGCGAGACGACGATGAGTATTCTAATGAATCCTCATCGTCGCTGCAGGAGATAATTCTCCTGCATCGATTTTATTAATGTTCATAGATAATTGAGTTTCAAGATGACTGAGTTAATTCATTGGTTTGAATCTTAATTACGGTATTACGTTGCAATTATACAGGTTGGTTCGAATTGTATTCAGGAATCTTCTACCACTAAAAATAGGTAAAAAGTTCGTATAAATGTCCTAAAATGCTTCGCTTCGAAAATATAGAGTGTAGAAGTTTCATTTTTATTTCGATATTTTCCAAATAATTTCTGAACTAATGTCAATATTTCGATGTAAAATTGGTGTCTGGGTGTTCTTTTACATGAGAAATTTGATTGTGATATCAATTTGACTCCTACTTGTAGTTGGTTAGGTTAGGTTGCGCCATCCCTACATGTTTTCAACTGGTTTGAAGAGTAATAGTTCTTGGGAGATGGACCCCATCTTGGAAGATGAATTCCATCTCTTTGGAGGTCTTCCCGGCTGTCTCTTACCTATGGGTTTCCCCTTATGAGCTATGTGTGGTAGCCTTTTCTCTTCCATGCGTTTTACGTGTGCGAACCATTGTCTTTTTCTTTGCCTACCCCATCTCACTACGTCCTGTATTCCACATAGTTGTCTGATATTTGTGTTTCTAATTCTATCTTTTCTAATCTTCCCCATTATGGTTTTTAGGTTCTTCATTTCAGCGACTCTTAACATGCTTTTGGTCTTGTTTGTTTCCTCCCGGATTTCTGCCATATATTATTATATTCTCTGTTATATAATAATATATCATTATATTCTCTCATTATATTCCCTGTCTGGTGCAGGTCTTATAAATTTTAATTTTGCTGTCGATTAGCATGAAGGGGTTTGTCCACACTATTTGCCTTAGACATCCTGACATGGCCGTTGCTCTGTTTATCTGACTTCTCAGATCTTTCTCTGGATCATGGTAGTACGACATATCTATTCCTAGGTATCTGCAATGTAATACTTCCTCAATAATTTTGTTTTCTACTGCCAGTTTGTATCTTACCGGCTCATTAGAGAAAGTTAAGCATTTAGTTTTTTTCTGTAGAGATGATAACCTTTAATTCTGGGCTTACTTGGATAGAATTTATGAAGCTGTCTCTACATATCGTCCTCTGTCTCCGCGATAATGACTGCATCATCAGCGTAACACAGTCTGTTGTGTCCCATTCGATAACCGATATTTATCGAGGTCACCTTTTCCATGATGATGTCCATTAAGAGATTGAATAAGAAGGGACTAAGGCTGTGTCCTTGTCTAATGCCTCCTGGTGTTGGTATGTCTCGTGTTAGATTAGTTATTGTCTCGTGTTAATATAACAACTTTCGTTGCACGTCTTATGGAGTTTGCTGGTGGTCGTATTATGATGTGGAACCAAAGTTATTTTAATTTCCCTATACATTTATTTATGATATTTTATTATATGTATATTATATTTATTATTTGATATATCATATTAAAAAAAGGTTGCTATTAAAAATCGCTACGACTAACCGTCCTCGAGATATTTGGAATGTAATAGAGCTACGGACGAAAAATTATGACTCTTCAAACTAGTTAACAAATTTATAGTCGGCACCCCCTACAAATAGAAAATAAATTTTTCTTGTCGAGAAACTTCCAGACACCAATTTTTAGCCAAATATCGACGTTAGTTCAAAAAATATTTGAAAAAAATCGGAATAAAAATGAAACTTCTACACCCTGTATCTCCAAAACCAAGCTTTTTAAGACATAACTTTATTCGAACTTTTTTACTTATTTTTATCTGCAGATCACGCTGCCGAAGTTTCGCGAATGTAATTCGGACCACTCTGTATATATCAATAATATTTAGCTTAAGAACTAAATATATTATGGCAAAGAGTGAATTCGAATGTTCTTTCTATAACTACTCAGTTATTTATATCGTTATATAATATGTAATCTATTTTTCTCCCGAAATATCATCATTACTTATTCATATTATAACAAATTAAAAACTGTATTAAAGTAATAATGAAGAAAACAATACTTGTACTGATACTTGTCTGCGAGTACTAGTATACTGAGATTAGACTGTCGGCAGTCCAATCTCCAACTAGCATTCCCCCTTTTACGCTTGCAATTGCCTCTCACACCATTTGTTACCTTATCCAGGACAGTGACCCTTCATTGTTGTCAAGTATTGGCTAACATCATAATCGTTTTGGGCACATCTTAGACGGCTTAGTTCTTCTAAGTTAGATCGCCAAAGACTTAGTTTTTATCTCACATAAAAGACAGAAGCAGAAAATAAAATGGGAAAGTTATGATTAATATAGATGAAATTAAAGAGAAAAGAGGTATTTAATATTCCGAAAGAAATTATCTTGTTATATTTTGAAATTTGTACATTTTTGTATTGATTTTTATGGAGACTTTTGTTTTTGAATGGCAGGTTAAATTAAACAGAGTGTATAGAAGACTTGATAAAATAGAACTTTTGAGTAGAAACCAAGGGCACCTGATAAACAAGAGATTGTATTGACAAAATATTCTATAGAAATAGAAAAAAACTAGAGTAAGTTTGCTGGATATTTTACAGGTCGTTCTTCGAGGTTTTCCGTTTAGTTTCATAAGCTTTATTAAAATAGTTTATTTCAAAGACTTATCAGCAGAAACTAATTGATAGGATTTTTATTGAGACATCCACAACACCAAATTTTAGCTGGATTGCATGATTTAACGCTGAAGATGCGGGAGCATTTTTAGTATTTTTACGAAAACGAAAAATAAAAAACTAATCAATATGATATATTTATTTTTTTTATCAGGATATAATATTGAGCAAGTTTCCTACTGATTCTTCTTACTACTGATTCGCAGGTTTCATGTAAGAATTATATTTTGCTGTTTTTTTATATTTTTATATAAAATATACATATATTATATTTTAAGATTTATTATTAATGTAGCATATGATTAAGATTTTTTTAGAATATTAGTAATTAATTTTGTATGAGTTAAAATTAACATAAATATTCACTTTTTCATTATATTCGACACCTACAGTAATTTGATTTTTGTTTTCAATGAATTAAAAAAATAGCACAATATTCTTCTATTAACAGAAAAAACTATTATAACTACATTTTTTAAATTGCCTTTTTAAGCCAGAGAAATCTTTCAGACTCAATATCCACCATTTCTGTTATTAAGAGTAGAGTCCCAATTAAGGGTTTAATTAGATATTTTACGAGATTTTACTCGAATATATAGTCTGAACTTTTAGAACGATATTTCACTATAAACAATTTCTATTATGGTCGTAAACCATTAAATAGTTCTTCGTAATTAAGATAAATTATTTGGTCTAGGACCGATTCTAAACAAATTTATTAAACTCACTGAATATACAAAACTATGGTATAAATATGGTGATAAATAGGCCAAAGTTAAATCATTATCAGGATGATTAATTGCCAGTGTCCCTTAGCTAACTTTTTATCTCTTATGCACCAAAGTTTTCACTTCGTTAGATATCATTTAAATTCATATTTATTATAATATGAAGTAAAATAGAAAACTAAAACTTTGTTACGATTAAAAATATAATTAAAAAGATGTCAGGTAATAACATTAATAATAATTAATTAATAAATATTACTACAGTCAAATACTGCAAAAACTAGTAATAAATACTGACAAAATAGCGCCTCGAGATTTAAAATTACTAGTAATCATTTACAATTGGTTGAACTAACAATATCAATTCTAAATGAAGTTTATATGATAATAACGCCCAACATCATCATCATTCTCAGCTTATTCAACAATTTCCAATTATGGTGTAGCCCATGTTGCCCACATCGAGTATTTATACCAAATATACCTTCTGGAAAATATTCACCTAAATATGTATCTAGCCTAGTGATGTAAAGGGTAGTATTACTAGTAATTTTGTTAATATTACGTAATATTACCGCAAGATCGGTAACATTGAAAAATATTGCTTTTTTCCCGTTCTAATCTTTTCCTTTTTTTGATGAAAACAAGATGGAGCTGCTTTGTTTCTTGGCATCATCATCATTCTCAGCTTATTGAACCATTTCTAATTATGGTGTAGCCCATGTTGCCCACATCGAGTATTTATACCAAATATACCTTCTGGAAAATATTCACCTAAATATGTATCTAGTCTAGTGATGTAAAGGGTAGTATTACTAGTAATTTTGTTAATATTACGTAATATTACCGCAAGATCGGTAACATTGAAAAATATTGCTTTTTTTCCCGTTCTAATCTTTTCCTTTTTTTGATGAAAACAAGATGGAGCTGCTTTGTTTCTTGGCATCATCATCATTCTCAGCTTATTGAACCATTTCTAATTATGGTGTAGCCCATGTTGCCCACATCGAGTATTTATACCAAATATACCTTCTGGAAAATATTCACCTAAATATGTATCTAGTCTAGTGATGTAAAGGGTAGTATTACTAGTAATTTTGTTAATATTACGTAATATTACCGCAAGATCGGTAACATTGAAAAATATTGCTTTTTTCCCGTTCTAATCTTTTCCTTTTTTGGTGAAAACAAGATGGAGCTGCTTTGTTTCTTGGCATCATCATCATTCTCAGCTTATTGAACCATTTCCAATTATGGTGTAGCCCATGTTGCCCACATCGAGTATTTATACCAAATATACCTTCTGGAAAATATTCACCTAAATATGTATTTAGCCTAGTGATGTAAAGGGTAGTATTATTGGTAATTTTGTTAATATTACGTAATATTACCGCAAGATCGGTAACATTGAAAAATATTGCTTTTTTCCCTTTCTAATCTTTTCCTTTTTTTTGGTGAAAATAAGATGGAGCTGCTTTGTTTCTTGGCTAAAAAGCTTTTTGGACACTAAACACTCATTGAAAAGCTTAGAATTTAATGATAGCCCAGATATTTATGATGTTCCTTCACCAAACACAGTAAGCCCTCTGCTTCAAAACGAATTTTGGCTAATAATAATTGTCTAACAAAACAAATACAAGCAACTTATGACTTTTTTAAGCCAATCTCCAAGTGAATAACGATTTTTGAAGCTAACGGACCAACAATCTCAAAAGTTTTACCTGCTTTTTTGAAATAAAGTCTATATTATGTAGGTAGCAAAATATCAGCTTTTTCCGTTACTAGGTCGGAAAACAAGAAAATGTGCGGAATTCTGGAAAAACGGGCAAATAAATGTTAAAAGACCTGCTCGTCGTTCTGCATACCTATTATAACCAAATGTACGCGGCGAAAATTTAACTGAAGCTAAAAATTAAATTGCAACGGAGTTCATCTATGAAACTGCAAGACAACATCCAAACTATTTTTCAAAAGTAGATTTCATTTTGGAAGCACTGACTGGTACAATACAAAATTAGAGATAATATTTTTGATAAATAATTCATCCTTTCCAGAGAAAAAAATATATCTGGACATGTCTAGTGGGCAGGAATTTGCTCCAGCTCTAAAATAAGTATGTTGGTTATAGACAATTTAAATTTACTTTCGTAAACAGCTGCAACCGACAGAACCTTTACTACTTATGGATGTGTCCATCGGCCAAGGAGAAACAAACTTACGGTGAAAAGTGCTATTATTTTGCCCATTACCTATTATATATTGTCCATAATTATAATTTACTAAGAAGAATAGTTTACTATGACGTAACCGTTAGATCTAGGTAAAGTAAAATTTATAATTTACTAAATGGAGAAGAACGTGCAAGAACGGTAGAGGCTGCTGAGAAAGAAATGAAAGAAGAAGATATCGATTTCGATAGAAGTAATAGACTTGACTCAACCAGACAAAGAAGAACCATATGACAAGATTGAGAATGATTTACCATTATCCACTCTATTAAATACTATAACATAGGTCACTCTGACTCCGACTAGCTTAAAAAACGTTCTTCTCTTTTTTTTGTAATGTTTTTATAGTTTTGAAATCAAAAAAAAAATATATTATTTAAAAAGCTGTTTTTAGGGTTTCGTACCCAAAGGGTAAATACGAGAACCCTATTACTAAGGCTTCGCTGTCCGTCTGTCACAAAGGTCTATCTTATGAACCGTTATAGCTAGACAGTTGAATTTTTCACAGATAATGTATCTATGTTGCCGCTATAAGAACAAATACTAAAAACAGAATTAAATAAATGTTTATAAATAAAAAGTACTTTCACTAAACATTATCTTTTAAGTAAGAATTTCACATAGAATCTTTCAAGTCCGCCGTGGCCGCGTGGTTAAAGCGTTAGGACTTTACGTTGGAGCCGTAGTAAAGCAGGTTCGAATCCTAGTCAAGGCGAATTTTTTTAATCGTTTTTTTTTAATTTTTACATATTTTTACATATTTATTTTTACTTTTTACATATTTATTTTACAATTTTTAGTAATGTGTTTCTTCATTTTTTTTAAATTACTTATACGTGCATTCAAAATTTCAGCTAAATCGGAAAAAAAGTTTAATAAATATAGTGTCTAATGTTGTATAAATAATGAATGGTACGGAACCCTTCGTGCGCGAGTCCGACTCGCACTTGACCAATTTTTAAAAATTACTAATGTTACCGTAATATTACGCAATATTACCGATTCATAAATTACCGGTAATTTTACATCACTAATCTAGAATGATACAAATCTAAATACTTTGTTTATTTCACTTACTTCCTTCCATTTCTGGAGATTTCAGTTTTATCGGACATGTCAGAGCGAAAACTGAATTAGCTATAATCAACAATACAAGTTAAATCCAACACCCTGTCTATAATTATTCAATTTTTGATTCTTTATAAACTCCTAGACATATTTCATAAACAATTTCTTCACATGTCTTCAATTCATTCGGAAATGTGAAATGCTAATAAATAATTGCTGTCTAACTTTAACCAATTTTATCTACTTATTTTTTATCATTTTAACGCATTTTTCAAGTAGGTATTCTATATTGGTTCTTTTGAATCTAAGTTTTATAATGACTTTGAGCACTCTGTAAATCTAAATTTAATCAGTTACTATAAAAATTAAGTAGAGTGAAATCTTTTCTGAGGGACAGGGCCATAAGGAGTTCATGTTATATATTTTTGAAATTAGTAAATTTTACCTTGTAATCACAGAAAATAATTTCTGCTTTTATAAAGTGTCTTATTACACATAAAGACAATATCGAAAAAAAAGTGAACATTACCTTTTAAGATTGAAGAAAAAAAAATAGATTACTAAGTATGATAAAATCAAATGAGACTTCATAATCCAGGGTTACTTAAGAAACGACTCCCTAATGATACAAAAAAGGAACAAGACGATTAAAATGTATTACAAAATAGCAAAACTCTATCCAAGTTGGCATTTCACACCCATTATAGCAGGCAGACCTTAATCTTTAAGTGGCGTCGTCGAGTTTAGATAAACCTGTTAAACCCTTATAGAAACCATAAATGTTTATAACATTATCCGATAATGACGAAACCAAAATGATACACAAAATGGGTATTATAATGTCAACATCCAGGAGAATATGGGAAAATTATGTATAATCTCCATTAAATATATAAAACTCTAATTCTCATAATAAAGAGCTTCTTTAGTACAAACATAAAATTAGTATAAAGAGATTTTTTTAACTTTATTTTCGACATAATATAATGTTAATATAAATATGAATAAAATATTAATTGTTGAAAATAGAAATAATTTACAGTGAGACTGTTTACCATATACTATAGATGAAGATATAAAATTAAGCTATTTAGGAATGGCAGTTTTTTTTTGTTGGAGGGGAAAAATCTTGCATAAGACACCACGACTGGTGTTTAGTTGTCGAGGTAGTGTCGGATTCTTACCGACTAAAAAAACTGCCTCTTTTTACTTCACCAACTGCAACGGAACCGCTCGCGCATTACTTCATCGCAGTGGCTATATAAAAACTACTTTAAAGCATGTTGCTGGTCTCTTTCTCTCTCATTATGTCCCTCATTATGTTTGTCACATCCTGATAGTCTTGTTCAGTTCCTACCAGTCTTTCTACTACTTCATCAATATCAAATATTCTGCCTGTTATTCTAAAGTATTCTCTTCTTCTTTCATTCCGAGACACTTGAACAAATTTCATCGGAGACACTTGAACAAAGAATGTTCTACATCTCCTTGTTCCTGGCATTGGTTGCACACAGAGGTGTTTGCTCTACCTCTTATATGTAGATACTTTCCAAAGCAACCATGCCCCGATAATGCCTGGGTGAGATAGTAGTCCGCCTCACCACAGGGTCGACCCAACTACTTCTTCACAATGGAATCAGTCTGAACGTCCATCTTCCATAGGTCCCCTGTGTCCATTTTTCCTGCCACCTGATTATCAGCAAGTCTCTGGCTATTCTCTTAGCTGGACCGCTGTACACTTCTTCTCTCTATTTTATTAGGAGATATATAGAAGGAATTCCAGATATGACCCCAACTCCTTCTTCTGATTATCTCCTGTTCTATATGCACTGCTTACCCTGATACATAACGCTCTTTGCACTCTAACAAGCTTCTGCAAACGTTTGCGGTTTTCAACTATTTTGTGCCATACCGGTGCGGCATATAGAATTTGTGAATGCATAACGCTTGTCAGGATCCGTCTTTTGGATGACCTAGGATCTCGGATATTTGGCATCAACGAGGATAGCGCCGTAACCGTTCTATCTGCTTTAGCAGCAATTTTACTTACATGCTCTTCAAAAGTTAACTTGCTGTCTCAATGCCTTATTCGGCCCGACTTCAGACCCCAAAATTTGAAAAGATATGGGAGTCATCTTCCTTCTTGTTGTCAATATTACAAACTCTGTTTTATGTGATATCAACTGGAGTTGATGTTCCATCATGTGTTACTCTTTCTAGAGCGGCGTTTCCCAAATTCATTACTGTTTCCTCATTATTTGCCGTTACAACCATAGCGACATCATCAGCGAAACCAATTAAAGTCACGCCCATTGGCATATCAATCCGGAACAGATCGTCGTATAGAACGTTCCATAAGGTTGATCCAAGTACCGATCCTTGTGGGACACCTCCACTAATAGTAAAATCTTGCGTCTGCCTGTCTGCTTCTAAGATTAGGTTCCTGCCACTTAGGTAAGATTGGATAGTAGCAAATATATGTAATCATGTAATCATGTAATGTTCCAATAGCAGGCGGTAAAACCGATGAGGCTATTGTCTGTTTTCAAAGAGTTTAAGAGTTATTACTTTTCACTTTTCACTTTTCACTTTTACGCACTATAGTGAATCATTCTTGTTGCATTTTCTTCAAGTTCTTTATCTAGTCGGTTTTTGAACGCGTTTATACTGGGGGCAGTCACTGTATTTTCTGTTAAAGCATTCCAAGAATATGCAACACGATTTGTTAGAAAATTTTTCCTCTGTACTTTGGCTGTCTTTTCTTTGCTTGTTTTCTTCGAGTGTCCACGTAATTGAGGGTTATGGTTTTGGGAAAATATATTTTTAACATCACATGTATAATGTCCGCTTGTTATTTTAAATGTTTCTATCAAATCCCCTCTGTGTCTTCTTTCTCTTAATGTTGTTATATTAAATTTAGCCAGTCTTTCTGTGTAGGTCATATTTTGTAGCTCCAACGGGATTTTAGTCACGCGCCTCTGTATCTTTTCCAATATCTCTATGTCCTTAATATAGTAGGGGTTCCACACTGTGTACGCGTATTCAAGCTTTGGTCTAATATAGCTTTTGTAAAGCTTTGCTATCATCTCTATAGAGTGGTCTTTAAAAGTACGCTGTATTAGATACACAAAGGAGTTACATTTCTTGGCAATTTTACAATGTGGTTTTCCCATTTTAAATCTGATGTAATAGTCACCCAAGGTCATTTTGTTCTGACACTGTAGACAATATTGTGTTGTTGAGTATATATTCTTTATTTGGGTTATTTGGTCCTATTTTAAGAACGGCACATTTGGATTCGTTCAGTTTCATTCCCCAAGTATTTGACCAGGTTTCAACCCTCTTTAAATCTTCCTGAAGCTTTGCTGCACTCAGATTGGGATTGGCATAGAGTTTTTGTCATCAGCAAAGTTTTTTAAATTGGTTTCAATAAGATTGACAACATCAAAAAGGTAGACTATAAATAATAGTGGGCCCAATACGGAACCCTGAATAACCCCACTAGCAACTAGGTGTTTACTTGAGAAAACGCCGTTTACTCGTACTTGGTAGTACCGTTCATCTAATGAATCTTTGATTATTTGTAAAAGCTGTCCTCTTACTCCAAAATGTTCTAATTTTCCAAGCAGTAAATTATGTGGAACTTTGTCAAAGGCCTTCTCATAGTCAAGGTAAATTATATCTGTTGGGTGGTTGTTATCGTGATTTTTAGTCCAGTCATTTAAACATTCGAGCAAATTAGTTGAAGTAGAGCGCCCTGGAAGAAATCCATGCTGAGACGGTGGTATTAAATTGTTTTCGAGGAAAAATGCTGTCAACTCTTTGACCATTATTTTCTCCATGCATTTGAGAGGGTTACATGTTAGACTAATCGGTCGATAGTTTTCTGGTTTGTGTCTGTTGCCTTTCTTGAATAGTGGAGTTACTGTTGACATTTTCCACTGTTCTGGTATTCTTCCCAGGTCCATACATTCCTGCATGACCGCTGAGAGTCGGGAACCAATTGTGTCACTACATTTTTGTAACAAAATTGTTGGTATGTCATCTGGCCCTGGACTTGAATCGATTTTCATGTTTTTAAGTGCTTCTTTGACTTGCTCTCTGTGAAATGTATTGTACTAATCGTGTTCTGCACTCTGGTGCTTGTAGGAAGTTGGGGTAGAGGTATGCTTTGTTGAGTGAAGGATTTATTAAAATGCATTGCAAATTCTTCAGCCATGGATTTGGAATCTAAAACTTCTTGAGTTACTGGATCTTTTAGGGTTATTGTTGTTACCTTAGAATTTAGAGTCTTGCTAATATACTTGCAGATTCGTTTAGGTGAGTCAGACATTACCAAGCCGTGTTCATATGTTTGCCTAGCTTTCTCCAGTTTTTGTTTCAATGTGTTGTTTTGGTCCATATAGTCTCGATAATTTTTGAATGTCTTGTTTTCTTTGTACCTGTCCCATAGTTTACGTTTTTTGTTTATTTCTTTGAATAGTGCTTGATTAATCCATGGTTTTTGCTGATTTACTTTTAAAGACTTAAGTGGAATATACCTTTGTACTGCTGATTTTAGGACCTTCTCAAAACTCTCAAATTTTGTTTGACCCAAGTCTTGTGGTTGCTCTCTAATATAGTTGTTTATCTCTTTGTATTTTGCAGTTTGATAATTTCTTCTTAGTACTTTGTTTGTTGGTTTTGTTGGGAGTTTCAAGTGCGTTTTTGCAGTAATAATAATGTGGTCATTGCGCCCTATGGGTGGTTCTGATTTTAGGTCAAAAATACTCTTGCTGTCAGTACACAAAAATAAATCCAAAAGAGAGCTTTGATTATTTCTGTATCGGGTAGGAAAATTTATTATCTGACGTATGTTACTTTCTTGATACATGTCTATGAAGTCTTGTGTTTTCTTATCAGTTGGGAACACCAAAAGGTTGTCCCAGTTTATGTTTGGGTAGTTGAAATCACCAAACAAAAATGTAGGGTTTTTAGTTGTAAATGCATTGCATATTGTGCTTATCATTTGAGAATTTACTTGCTCAGTTGTAGTAGTGCCTGGCCTATAAAGACATGCTGCTGTGATCTTTATTTTGTCTACTTGTAGTTCAAGCCACAATGAGTCGACTGGCGGATTAGTGTGATAATTTTGGGATATGCTACAGTTTATGTTGTATCCATTTATTTGGTTTTTAACAAGGATGCATACTCCTCCACCTTTTTGATGTGGTCGATCTCCTCGAAAGATGCTGTAACCATTTATACATATTAAGCTGTCATCTATGTCATCTCGTAACCAGGTCTCTGTTAACATTACTATTGTCGTACATGCTGATAACACTCTTACTTTCCACTCATCAATTTTATTTACAACTGAGGCAATGTTACTATACCAGAATGAAATTTCGACTACCTCTAATTTATTTAGTTTTTTTCCTTTTTTTCAATGATTTTGGGAATTCCACTGACATATTTTATAATTAAATTTTGTTTACCTTTACTCTTTTGCTTTTCTAGATCTGCTAAAACTTCTTTTAGGTACTTCCTCTGGTTTTCTGTTTGGTCAGCTTTGATGTAAACATCTGGGACATTCTGTTCGAGAATTTTTTTGTTTTTTAGTGCTGTAAGGGCTTCGTGTGTACTTGTTAGTACTACTTTAATAGGTCTTCTTTTATCAGGCATCTCTCTTCCAAGTCTAAATATCTTAGCATTGTTGGGCAAGTCAAGTTCCATTTTTCTAAAGAGCTTGATGATGGTTTCTTTGTCATCGTTGAGTTTTTCTTCAGGCTGCTCTTTAGCTGATTCTTTTACGCCAAAAAATAGGACATTAGCTGCTCGACGCTCTCTCTCTTTTATCTCAAAAAGGGTGAGTTCAATTCCATTTTCTGCTCCCACTTTTACTTCTGGAGTTTTAGTGATGACAGTGTCGACCTTTTGTTCGAGTGTTTTAAGAGCATCTGCATAACTCACTTCGAGTAGTTTCTGGTCAACCTGCTTTACCTCATTCTTTATACTTGCTATCTCACTCTTCATGGTCTCATTTTCTTTTCTTCTTCTATCCATTGAGCTTTTTAGAGAATCGACCTCACATTTAAGTTTTTCTAGACTTGTGACAATCTCTTCACTTTGTTGTTGGGTTTTTTTTAAGTCTTCTTTGGTCTTCAGCACTAAATTTTTAATTTCTGGCAGATTTTTTATAGTTTCTTTACAGGTTGGGCAAATAAACAAAGTTGTTCTCGAAACACTTGGAATGATTCTAATTTCGCCTGCTAGCGCGCCAGTGCATTCGCTACAAATAGTTTTTTTACAGAAATCGCATGGGAAACCAAACAGTTTGCCCTTTTCTTCCCTAAAGACACATATTTTTTTGCATTCATAACAATCCTGCTACATCTTAACCTCACTTCTATATGAGTGTTTATGCCTCGCCTTTGTAACTTTTCTACAATTTTGTCTCAGGAAGCGCAGTTGAATGCGTTTTAACATCGAGTGTTACCAAAGGCAGTTATCATCCATAATTTCAATCTGCATAATTTTTTTGTAAAATTGTCTAAAAGCGAAATTGTTTAGTGATCTCAAGAATTTAATTAAACAAATTTTTTGCGATACTCTCTTCATATAATTTAGTTTTATTAATTTAAATATCTATTAATATGGGTTTTGAGTTAAGGGTATTATGACATACGCAAAACCTTTGAGTTAAGAACATAACGAAAGCACTGTACAGGGTAATTCAGGCTTCCAAAAAAGCTCTATATTAGGTTTTTGGTTTGTAATAAGAAATGCAATCCCGCAAATGCGGGATCCCTTTGTGGTTCCGCAGGATCAAATTTGAGGGATTTACCGTACGGGATCTGCGGGATCGATACCAGGGGATTCCCCTTATGGCTTGGCCATTAAAAGTAAGTGAAACAAACAGGTTAGTTATTAGATTTCTTTCTGGCGTGCGTAAGTGAAGAAAAGCGTTTAACTAGTACTTGTGGACAATTTCGTCAAATAAACTTCCCGACATAATTATCGGGACAAGCAAAATTTTAGGGTAAATTTAAAGTTGAATATCTCTTGAACTAAAAAAGATTTTGGGATGCGGTTTGGACCAGGTTTTAGATGCATCTATTGTGATTAAGACACACATAGTAATGTCAGTTTCTAAAATATATTTAGCGTATTCTCGTATACAGGGTGTTTTATATGAGTGTGAAAATTTGGTCAAGTATCTTTTTTACCGCAAATTTACAGTTTTTAAAAAATCGAAATTTTTACCAAGTACAACTAATCTGTATTGAAATTAGAAAAAACAATTTGATCGGTTTTTTATTTTTTTTTTGTTTTAAGGAAAATACGACGTTTTTTCGAAAAATATGCATTTTTAGTCGTACGATGGTCCTAAATGGTACAAAAAGTAGTAGGTACAAAACTTTGTACATTCTGCATATGCCAAAAAATTATTGATATAGAATGTATCTAAAAGCAGATAACTAACACAAATTGAAAAAAAACCTTCAACATCAGAATAATATTTTTATTTATAAAATAAGTAGATAAATTATAATAAAATTTAAGTTTATTTAATATTAAATATATTTTTTGAACACCCTGTATACATCGGTCCAAATTTCTGTTCAGCTAGTTTAAGATACACGCTATATCAGTATATTGTGGGCCTATGCAAAATGTACAATGCCTTTTGTACCATTTAGGACCAAATGTATGACTATAAATGCATATTTTTCGAAAAAACTCGTATTTTCCTTAAAACAAAAAATTAAAAAAAAACACCAAATTGTTTTTCCTAATTTCAATACAGATTAGTCGTACATAGCTAAAATTTCGATTTTTCAAAAATTATAAATTTTCGGTAGAAAAAATTCTTAACCAAATTTGTACACTATTATAAAGCACTCTAACAAAAATTTCGATTTTTTAAAAACTGTAAATTTGCGGCAAAAAAGATATTTGACCAAATTTTCACACTCTTATAAAACACCGAGTATATAGTGTATACGAGAATTCGCTAAATATATTTTCGAAAACCACATAGCATCTTAATCATAATAGATGCGTCTAAAACCTAGTCCAAACCGCATCCCAAAATCGGAGAGAGAAAAGAAGAGCATTTATTGTTTATAATCCCGCAATTTTGCGGAACTGCGGGATTGATTGCTTTAATCCCGCGGGTTTGCGGGACTGAGATTTTGGTGCGGGGTTGCATTCCCTAGTTTGTAAATTTCATTTCGACTTTTTTACATAACATGCTAAAGTAACGAACATTTCGAAAAGTTTTTTTGTCAACATACAGGGTGATTCAAACATATTTTCAAACCAAAGTTGTATATTTTTAAGTAGAATACTATATATTTTTTAGCTCTGCGGTTTTGCCACTAAATTTCCGTTCCAAAAATACCATAATGTCATATATTATACCGAACGGTTTTTGAAATATAACCGTTTTTACACTAAATTTACGGCTTAGGCATGACAGTTTTAATTATAAACGCTATTTATTGAAAGATCGAAAGTCAGATTTATATATGTCTTATATTTTCAAAAAAACACAATTTTCTCATTAAATATCGATTTTAGGTATGGGAAATACTTAATAAAACAAAAAGATTAATAAAAAAAGAAAATTATATCTTCTAACCTCTTATATCTTAGCCCCCAATCTAAATGAGATTAAAAATAAACGTCCATTAAGAACAAAGACATAATATTGCTGAATCTATTTGAGGAATTTCGTAGGGCAGGCGTCAGCGATTTTAAATTGAGAAACAGTGGGAATATAAAAAGGTTTTAAAAATCGATTTGGGCTGTGTGTTTTACATTTTTGGAGGATTTGCTGAGGGGATTTGTTAAACTTCAGTAGGATAATTGCTTTTTTTTCTGCGGCGCGGCGGGCTGAAACGTGAACAAATTGAAACGAATACGTCAAACTGAAGCAATGAAATTTAAATTAAGATTTGTATGTATATTGGGATTTTTTTATAGATTTATTTAAACTTATCAAATATGTATATTGTGACGTAAAATTTAAATTCCATGGAGAAGGTTGCAAATCTGCAATTAATAACCGCTAACGTGTGGCTTGTGGGACCCTGGTAACTATGTTTTATCGTACAACGTGAAAACGCAGGATAAATACATAGTGAAGAGCTAGGTAGAATGAAAAATTTTTAGGAGGGGGGTTGATCACTGCGATCTTGCAGATCTCTATTGTGTATTCCCTTTTCTTGAGCTATAACGAATCATACAGTCTCAGGATTTTGATAAAAGCCAGTATCTTAGATGGCTCCACAGAGGCCAGCTCTCCATCTCCGACATCAGCCGTACCAGTCTGTACATTTTGTACATTTGTTGCTTTAAAAACAATCTAAAATGTCAATATTCCATGGATATATTGATAAATGAGGTCTAAATTATAAGAAAATGCATTTTCTACGAAAACTTGAAGGGATAGGTAAAAAATGGTATAATACAATTTGATAGACAATTTAATTGTGCATCTGATTCTCCTAAAATATACAGGGCATTCTATTTAAAGAAGTTATTGCCGTTTGAAGCTAATAATTATTTAAAATAAATTTTTAGACACTAGTAGTATTATTTTTATTATTGCAACACAATAACTGATCAATAAATAAACTTCATTAAATATTTTGTATTAAAAACAATGATACCCTTGGAGAAATGAAGCTTTAAAATTTTTACTGCAATTTCACTAAATTGAAAATATTTCAAAAACGGTAAGGTTTAAGTATAATAAGCAAATTTACCTTTATTTTAATCGTAGAAACTAAAAATGTAATAATATACAGGGTGTTCCATTTAAAAAAATACAACTTTGATATTTTTTATTTATTTGGGACATTCTGTATCTTGTAAGAATATTTTTAAATTGTAGCTCTAATAGTCCTTCAACGAACCCCAAACTTACAATTTGTAAAAATCTCATCGTTTAGCTACAATACTCCGTGTCGTATGTGGTGAACAACCCTGTATATAAAAATATCCAGGTTTTTTTTCCACAGATACTTTTCCAAGTCTATTTAAGTCATCCTGGATTTTCTTCTGGAAATTTTAGGTAGTATCCCTAAATAAAATTTCACTAAAAATATTTCCATAATATGTTATGATGTGTGAAACAGAAATAATTTAATAACCCTAAAATAAATTTAATTCTCCTAATATACTTATGAAAGAGAAAAGTAAAAGCAAAATTAAATCCCTCTGTCAAAAGAAAATATTTTTCTGTGGCCGAAATGGAGAGAAAACAGTGAAAACACACACCAAAGAGGGAAGAATCCGAAAAGGGATCAACGTGCTTTTTCCAGGGATATTTGCCTTATCCCTCCCAAAGAAGCTGTGACCTCTTTTCTTGTTCCTTTTCCAACTTTTTTTACCGACACTAAAGCTGTATAAGGCTTCCGATAGATATGAAATTCGTAAGAAAGTGGAAAATTATGATTTCCTGTTTTCCAGCCACAGGGAAAAAATCTTTTTCAAGAAAATAAGATTAATTGTTTCTTCGATTTTTTATATGTTCCTAAATAAATAAAGAAAAAATACGAATGGGTTACATTTTTTTGCCTTATTCAAAATATATCTAATTTATTATTTTAGCAACTTTATAAACTTTAAGCTTTATTCAGAACCTCGCAACTGGTGGAAGAATTTAGTGGTTACCATAATTACACTTTTTAGTTTACAATCATTTACAATGTCTAAAAAACTCAATTAAAATTAATAGAATCTCCTAGCAACAGCTTGCAGTAATCAGTCGTATCCATAGAGCCTAATATTTAGCATTTAGAATTTAGAATTTAGAATGTGTGGGAGGGGGGTTAATCACTTCGACCTTACAGATCCATTGTGTCCCCCTTTCTTGAATCATAACTCATCATACAGTCTCAGGGCTTTGACAAAAGCCAGTATCTGGGACGGTTTTATAGAGGGCAGTTCTCCATCTCCAATATCAGTCGTACCAAAATTCATGGCACGAATGGTCGTCTCGGCGCACTCAGTGATGAGGTGTAATGGTGTTTCACCATTTTTCCCACAGAATCTGCATTCGCCGTTTCTTCTTAGTTTCAATCTACTGAGGTGTTCATTGAGGAGACAGTGTCCTGTTAAAAACCCCGTGACAATCCGAAGATTGTTCTTACTCAGACCCAGGAAGATCTGTGATTTTTCTTGATCATAAGCCCTCAGAAACTTCTTCGAGTGTCTCAGACCATTGCAAGATTTCCATTCCAGGTTGCGGTTGGAATCTTCCAAGTTCTTGAGTTCCGCCTTGAGTTGGTTACCACTTGGAAAGCAGAACGGTTCTGGTCCAGTTAGTGGAGTGTTCGCTCCTTTCCTAGCTAGATTATTTGCTTTTTCATTGCCTTCTATCCCTTGGTGAGCAGGCACCCAGTGTAGGAGGACTTTGTTTTCTTTGCCTAATTTATTCAGCTTCTCTATGCATTCTTTGACCAATTTCAAATCGATTGATACTGAGTTGATCGCCTTTAACGCTGCTTGACTATCAGATAAGATGGCTATTTCTTGTTTCCGATAGTTCCTATCTAAGATAAGTTGTACGCATCTCTCGATAGCGTAGATTTCTGCCTGTAGGATACTAGGGTAAGTGCCCATTGGTTCGGAGTAATTAGCTCTCGGCGCAAACACTCCGATCCCTGTTCCCGTATTGGTTTTGGAAGCATCAGTATACCAAGTTATGGTATGGTCTTTTAACTGCTGGGCAAGCGTTTCGCTCTTCCAATCCTTCTTATTGCTCAATAGTACATTGACATGTTTGTCAAAGTTGTACGTTCTTGGCATATCGTCCACTGGGAGTTGCAGGAGTGGTATTTCCTTTTTGAGGGTATCCAAAGCCCCTGATCTGACAATTCTCCCAGTACTAATTCCGTTAGTGACCATTCTAATCATTGTCGCATTGGCATATCTACCAATGACAATGTGCAGTGGTGTTAGATCTAGAATGACCTCCATTGCTGCTGTTGGACAGGTTCTCATGGCTCCTGTGATGCAAACACATGCTAGTCTCTCGACTTTGCATAGGTTTAGCCTTGCCGTCCGTTGCTCTAGTTTTGTGTACCAGGCATCTGCTCCATAAGTAATCATGGGTCTTACTATCATGGTATACATCCAGCGCAAAATGTTAGGGGAGCAGCGCCATCTATTTCCGGCCAGTCTTCCCTTTATGGCTTTGCTGGTAGTGTTCTTAATATGCCTGTTCCACAGGAGTTTACTGTCCAGGGTTATTCCCAGGTATTTAACTTCCTGTGTTGGCAGTATTTCCTTTCCATCTAGTTGGATTCTTTTCAAGTTTCTCAGACTTCGCCTTCTGGTGAATGGCACTATCGCGGTTTTGTCTAAGTTGATACTCAGCCCGACAGTCCTACACCATCTCTCAGTGATACGGAGTCCTCTTTGGATAATATCACACAAGGTGCCTTCATGTTTCCCCCGAGCGATCATGACTATGTCATCTGCATACCCAATGCAGTGTATTCCCGCTAGAGTTAATTCATCTAGTAGTTCATCCACCACCAAGCTCCACAGCAAAGGGGAGGTTACTCCACCTCGTGGAGTTCCTTGCGTTGTTTTAACAGCTACAGTTTTGGTGTAATATTTAGCATATAAAACTTTGAATAAGAAGACTAAGGAAGGAGCATAATGCTATCCGTGTATTCATGCATGGTGGGCGGAAAAAGCTCTCTAGGGTAGGGATCCTTGACAGTTCTATTTGACGATTCATTTGACACATTTGAATTTGATTTGAAATGTTGTGGATTTGTCAATCTTTACGGAGCTTATTTTATGTTATTTATTATTTATTCTACTACTGATAGTTCTATAAAGGTAGTAAATCTAGATGGAAATTGTGGCAGAACTTAAATTAACAGTGACATTATCGCGATTTATCAAAAAAGACTCTAAAATAGTTGGTTGTGTAGCGTGCGGTAGATCTTGGCAAAAATTGAGTGAAATAATGGAACAACTTTTCGCTAGTAAGTAACTATATAATATACATACGTGTAGTAAACCGATCATTTATGAAATTCACTTAAATTAACTAAATTATATATTTTCTTGCATTTTAGCTTTTATTTACTACTTGTCAAAGATCAGATGTCAAAGAATTTTGATACGTTAATTTGACTTACCTGCTTCAGTAGCGTATCGGATGTTTGTGTTAATAAATACTTATTATAACTTATCTATTTTTATTAGAATTATATATTTTTATAACAATTTTAATAACTACCAACATTTATTAACAACGTAAAATAAAATAACAAATTATTGAGTCTACCCCACGTCTACCCTACATCATAGTTTTACATTTTTTAAATAAAATTAGAACGGCACTGATAAACCGGAATTTAAGTCGGCCATATTTGAGGCCCATCGCGGTGCACCTAAGATTTTTGATATGCTCCTTCCTTAGTCTTCTGATTAAAAGATATAAAACAATAAACTTTCAAAAATAATAATGATAATATAATAATTAAATAGGTCCTCGACAAGGATACAGAGTAGAAGCACCGCATGTGCAACAAAGAAAGAAGATAAATGTAAGTCGTTGATATGTTTGCGACAGTTTCCATAGTTATTTACGTATCCACTTAAGTATATTATGATCTGGTGACAGTATAACATAATAAATATATTGAAATAAATTTAATATTTGATTAAAAATCATAATCAAATAAAATAAGTCTAAACATAAAGACTCCTTGAAAAATACTTCTTATATTCATGCTTTTCCTGGAGAAAATCTTTTTAGCTACAGTAGAAAGAAAAACAAGCTATACGAAAAAGAAAATCTCGATAGTAGTTGGATATACTCTTGGCACGACTATTTATCTTATCCCGGTCAATGTTTTCTGACCCCTTTTCCGGTATTTTCCCAGAATTCGATGATTTTCCAGAAGAGACCGGAAATATTTTATATATAAATATCGAGGGATTTCTCTATAAAAACTACATCCTAAGCAATATAAAGCTTCTAATATGTATCTTGCGTTAAAAATATTGTCCTTAAAGTTAGGTCACTTACTATTTTAAGGCAAATACAAGATATTCATGTTTTAAGGGGTGGTAGATCTCGAAAAAAGAAATATATTTTATCTCCAACGTTTTTCAAATAAGTCCAAAATAACGGAGTTATAAATAAATAAATAAATAAATAAATGCCTTTATTGTCAAAAAATGTTTCAATTTGTAGATAAAGGTAAACTAACAAACAAAGAAAAAAAAAACAAGGTACACAAACAAACAAACAAAAGATAATACAAAACATTATACAAATAATATTGTCAGTCTTATTGTTAAAATAAACATTTATAAATGTTTATAATGTCAAAGAACAAAAAAATAAAAATAATATTCAAAAATAGTTAGCTAGTTTATAGTAAAATATCAATGACCTCTAAATAAATTCATTTCGATGTCATTAGTAAATATAGCAATAGCAAACATTAGACCAGTGTTTACAAGATCAAATTTGATTTTCAAAATATAATTCATTTACGGCGTAGAAAGCCTTGTCTAGTAAATAAGAGTTCAATGCTTTGCGAAATGAAAAAAATGATGTTATGGATTTGATTTCAAAAGGCAGGTGATTGTGCATTTTTTTCGAGTTGTATAATATTGAACTTTTAACTAACTCTGCGCGTGGGGTAGGTAGATAAAGATCTTGCTCCGCGTTCCTGAGTGGATAAGTGTGAGATGGCCTTTCTTGAGAAGCTGATACATGTTTACGTATTAGGCAAACGGATTCAAATATAAATAAAGAAGGGAGAGTCAATATTATTAATTTTTTAAAAAAGTCCCGGCAATGAGTTCTGCTGTTTAGTCCCAGTGAATATCGAACAGCTCTCTTCTGGAGCTTGAAAATGCGGTTAAATTGAGTCGCACAACACGTACCCCAGAATGGAAGGGCATACCTAGGTGCGACTCAAAAAGTGCATAATAAACAGTTCTAGCCACTGACAAGTTAAGCTCCTTAGAAACAGACCTTAATGCAAAACAGGCAGAGCTCAATTTTTTCGACAAAGCTTCGATATGTATGTCCCATTTCAGAGAATTGTCCACAACAAGCCCCAAGAACTTTACAGATTTGACGACGTCAATGGTGGTGTTGTTAAGTACAAAAGGCCGCAACGAGTTTTTATACGACAAAGCTTTAGTTTTAGAAATGTTGAGAATCAGGAGGTTCGAATCGCACCAAGATTTAATGGTAATTAAGTCATTTGATATAATCCTATGAAGTGCCGTGATGTCCTTGTTGCTCCAAGTGAAGCTAGTGTCGTCCGCAAAAAGACATATTTTTGTCCACAACAAGCCCCAAGAACTTTACAGATTTGACGACGTCAATGGTGGTGTTGTTAAGTACAAAAGGCTGCAACGAGTTTTTATACGACAAAGCTTTAGTTTTAGAAATGTTGAGACTCAGGAGCTACGAATCGCACCAAGATTTAATGGTGATTAAGTCATTTGATATAATCCTATGAAGTGCCGTGATGTCCTTGTTGCTCCAAGTGAAGCTAGTGTCGTCCGCAAAAAGACATATTTTGTCACTGATGTTGATGTTAGCAATGTCGTTAATAAAAAGAAGAAACAAAATAGGGCCTAGTACTGTTATTTTACTTCCAAAAAAATTCTCTTAAAATTTCCAAAAAAAAAATATTTTTTGCTAAAATTTTGAGAACCACTGGATCTTTCCTGGATTTTCTTTCTTGTAAATTTAATCTAATACATATGTTGCCATATTATCAAGAAATTATGTTTTTTAACTAAAAACTAAATAAATTCCAAAAAATGTTTCACAAAATTTCGAATTTTCAAAATTTTTTTTTCAAGAAATATCATAAAAAGCTAGAAATTTTTTACGTCAATCTGTGCCAATCAAGCTCACACAATCACGTGACTATAAGTTTATTTTAAGTGAACTATAGTATTCTAGCATACACTGATAACCATCAATACCTAATAACTTCTTTTCAGTAAGCATCCATCGTTTTTATTACATACCTACCTACCTATACAGGGTGTCATTGAAATGGTGTAAAAAAATCAGGGGGTGATAGTACTCCTAAAAATATTAAAAAAAAGTCCCTATAAGTATAGGGCGGAAAATGCATATTAAGGGAGTTAGGGGCACTGAAAGGGTGAATTTAAAATAAATAAATAAATAAATGCCTTTATTGTCAAAAAAATTTTCAATTTGTAGACAAAGGTAAACAAACAAAGTAAAAAAACAAGGTACACAAACAAACAAACAAAAGATAATACAAAACATTATACAAATAATATTGTCAGTCTTATTGTTTAAAATAAACATTTATAAATGTTTACAATGTGTACAATGTTTAATTTCAAATGGCAGGTGATTGTGCATTTTTTTCGAGTTGTATAATATAGAACTTTTAACTAACTCTGAGCGTGGGGTAGGTAGATAAAGATCTTGCTCCGCGTTCCTGAGTGGATAAGTGTGAGATGGCCTTTCTTGAGAAGCTGATACATGTTTACGTATTAGGCAAACGGATTCAAATATAAATAAGTAAGGAAGAGTCAATATTTTTAATTCTTTAAAAAAGTCCCGGCAATGAGTTCTGCTGTTTAGTCCCAGTGCATATCGAACAGCTCTCTTCTGGAGCTTGAAAATGCGGTCAAATTGAGTCGCACAACACGTACCCCAGAATGGAAGGGCATACCTGAGGTGTGACTCAAAAAGCTTCGATATGTATGTCCCATTTCAGAGAATTGTCCACAACAAGCCCTAAGAATTTTACAGATTTTACGAAGTCAATGGTGGTGTTGTTAAGTACAAAAGGCTGCAACGAGTTTTTATACGACAAAGCTTTAGTTTTAGAAATGTTGAGACTCAGGAGGTTCGAATCGCACCAATATTTAATGGTGATTAAGTCATTTGATATAATCCTATGAAGTGCCGTGATGTCCTTGTTGCTCCAAGTGAAGCTAGTGTTATCCGCAAAAAGACATATTTTGCCACTGATGTTTATGTTAACAATGTCGTTAATAAAAAGAAGAAACAAAATAGGGCCTAGTACTGAGCCTTGTGGTACTCCACATTCTATTGACTTGCTAGAAGACAACGTGGTATCCACCCTCACAAGTTGACTTCTGTTGCTCAGATACGACTTAAACCATTCGAGAGATGATCCCCTGAACCCATAGTGCTGCAGTTTATTAATTAGGATCTTATGATTTACACAATCGAACGCCTTAGAAAAATCACAGAAAATTGCTGCTGTAGAATGATGGTTGTTTAGGCTCGAGTAAACTTTATTAAGGAGGGAAAACATAGCGTCATTTGTGGACTTGTTGCTTAGAAATCCAAATTGATATTCAGTAAGTATTTTGTACTTAAACAGAAAAGATACCAGCCTTCTTTTAACCAACCTTTCTATGATCTTAGATAGCGTTGGAAGGAGTGCAATTGGGCGATAGTTAGAAACTTCATCTTTGTCTCCTCCTTTATACAGAGGAATGATTATTGCCGTCTTATAATAATTGTGGAAGAAGACACTGCCTGAGAATTTTTTTAAGTGAGATAATGAACGCATGTTTTTAGAAGACATGCGTAGATCTTTAGTGGTCCAAGGTTTATTATGCTTGTTCTTGATAGGCCTAAGAGGAAAGGATTTGAACGCTAGTCTGGTTAATGTTTTTACGAAAATAGAAAATTCGGTGTCGACATCATAAGAGCTAGTATCCCAGTTGGTTGTTTTACATAAGTGGCTGAACTTTTGAGCATTCTTTTCTGAAAAAACACGCCATAATTTACGAGGGACATTTTTGATTTTGGACTTTATCGAAAATGCAGTTAAAACTGCTTCATGATCAGAGACCCGAGCTAAAGACGATGCAGGCGATGGAATTAGGATCAAAAGATGACACAACATAGTCTATAGTACTAGAACTGGTATTGGATATTCTGGTAGGTGAGCCTACATGCATGGCTAATAATAATTCCAAAAGAATCAAAAATGGACTGAAGAAACTCCTGAAAAAAACGGTTGTTTTGAAATTGTAGGCTTAAAAAATGAGCCATAAATTTTGACCCTAAACCAAATGGTGATACTTGGTTTTTAAAGTAATAAGATATTTTAAAAATCATGAAATTTTGATTTTCCAATTAATTATTTAATAACTACTTGGTTACTTTTGAACCGCCATAACTATATGTTGAGTTAGCAACCCATCAGAGCAAACTCTTTGCCTTCAATTTTATCGAAAACCATCACTCTGGGCGATATGCAACAAGAGTACCTTTTTTGTAGGAAAAAGTATGTAGTTTTCAAAAAATGAACCCACGTTGCAAAAAAAATAACCTCAAAAAAGTTATTCACAAAACAACCTTCTACCCTTGCAAAAACTACCCTTTCCGCTTTTCCAAATAATTTTTCAGTATCACCATTTGATTTAGGGTCAAAATTTATGGCAGAGTTTTTAAATTCAACCGTTTTTTAAATTCACCCTTTCAGTGCCCCTAACTCCCTTAATATGCATTTTCCGCCCTATACTTATAGGAACTTTTTACTATTTTCAGGAGTACTATCACCCCCCGATTTTTTTACACCATTTCATTGACACCCTGTATTTGAGTAAGTAGGTTTACATAAAATGTGAGATGCCCGAAAAAGTGATATGACTTTAAAACTAGATAAAATAATAAACAACAACAAAAGAAAACGTCATAAGAAAATATAAACCTTTACTATCGTGGTTATATAACTGCTTGGATGTACCCGAAAAAAAAGTGTCGAAGTTTAAATTTTAGTTAAAAAATATTTCTTCTTATTGTGTCCTGTCTGGATAGTTGTCCTTTCTGGTTAGTTCTAAAAATACGTTATAAAAGATTGAAAGTACATCTTTAAACATGATATCTTCCAAATAGAAATATCTAAAAAATGTATTTCCTCGTAGGATCTCGAATCGGAAAACGACATATTTCAATTTCCACTCCAACATTTATCCAGCCCAAGACACAATTCCGCGGTAGATTTCTCGGTCTACCGTTGCCACCGTCCCAAAAGATAAAACAAATATTTGAGCGAAATAGAACAGATCTCTTATCGGTATCCCGCGTCTCGTCCGGCCGTGTTTTCATTTCCACCGCAACGAAAATATTTTCCTTTCATAGAGACGAGCTTTTCGCTTTCGCACCCAGTCCTATTTATTCTCAGAACTAAATTAAAGTTTCGCAGTTTTAATTTTAGAACGTTTAAACAGACGTTTTGTTTACGAAAGTGATTTAATGTGCACTACTTAAAATATTATTGAAAAATATACAAGGTGTAAAAAAATAGTATATCTAACTTTGGTGGGTGTTTCTATAGATAAAAATAAAAGAAACAGTTCAACATCGTCGGACGGGACATAGGAAATCCCATGTAAATTTTAATGGGGTTAATTATTGGCTTCCCTAATTATTTTAGAGAATAATTCTATTTAGGTTTATTGAAGAGCACTAAAACCCACATTCAAAAGAATAACTTTAGATATTTTTGATTAGCTCGTTTACGAGTTATCGCCGATTTTTTTTTAAATATTTCTTCTTCCTTATGGCCCTGTATTTACTCATGAGCACCAGTCAATATTATTATATTAAATTTTATTTTTTTTCTCAGCAAATGCTGGTTGAGCTGGCTTCTGGAGAAGGAATTCACCTTATCCCATAGCCAGAAATTTACGTACTATTCTGCATGTGTGTAAAATTGCGCTTCTCTGCATTGGTACGTAAAGGCCTGAGGGTAGAGAGGCCTTATGCAAAAATTCCTTAAATCGTTTAGATACAACTCCCTCAACTTTCATTTCTATTACAAGGTCCTGGTATTTATTGACCTTCTCTCTCTCCGTCTTTATAATATTTAGGGTTAGTGGGACGGCTATGTCTATGATGAGTCCAACTTTTTTTTCTTTATCTATTAAAACAATATCAGGACGGTGATTCTGTATGTGCCTGTCGGTTATAATGGGCCTGTCCCAATAAAGCGTATACTGGTGGTTCTCCAATACTGATATGGGTTCATATTTATACATCGCTGTTTTATTTTCTAAAAGCTTACAGTCTGACACAATAGTTTGGTGTATTATGGCTGCTATGCTGTTGTGTCCACCCAAGTAGGCATCATTTGCTAAGATAGGACACCCGCCCGTAATGTGCTCTATTGATTCTCCCACTGAATTGCACATTCTACATCTATCCACGCTGTTAACTTTAAGTCTCTCATAGTTTCTCATAGTTTCTCGTTCTTATGACTTTATCCTGGATGGCGAGGATAAAGCCTTCCGTTTCTGGATGTAGGTTGCCGTTTCGGAGAAAAGATAGTGAAAGGTCTTTATCTATAGTTTCGTTATCTATCTGATTGGCGTATCGACCATGTATAGCCTTTTCTCTCCATCGCTGTTCGTTTGACTGTATTACCGGCTCAACGTCTTGTTCCATGTCTGTATGAAGCTTCAGTGGCGTGGCATTAGTATCATTCCTAATAATGTCTGTCGTAAGTTGACCAGGCTGTCTGTAAAAATAGCGTCTGAGATTGTCCACTTCATTGTTGCACATGCGTTTGATATTTAGTAAACCTCTCCCTCCCTTATTTCGTGGTAAATACAGGCGTTCAATGGCTGAATTTGGGTGCAGACATCTAAATTTAGTTAGAAGTACGCGAGTGCGTCGATCCAATTCATCTAGGTCCGTTTGACTCCATTTTATAACTCCAAAGGAGTAAGTAAGTGCAGGGATTGCCCAAGAATTTATGGCTGTTATTAGATTTTTGCCATTCAATTTAGTATTAAGCAGTTTGGTGAATCTTTTAATATATTGCTGCTTAAACTTAAGCTTCATATCTGTATGATTTATACTCAGATGTTGCTCTATACCCAGATATTTGTATATTTCTCCTTGAGGCAGCACGTCGATATCGATGATTGGGTTACCCACCCGCTCTATTTTACCTCGGTTGGCACTTACAACCGCACACTTATCCAAGCCGAATGCCATTCCAATACTGTCACTGAATGATTTTGTACTATCAAGTAATAATGTAAGGTGTTTCCCTGATTCAGCAAATAATTTAATGTCATCAATATAAAGCATGTGACTAATTCTAACTCCACTTCGTTTATCTAACCTGTATCCTGTTTGAGTGTTATCGAGTAATGTAGAGAGAGGGTTTAGAACCAAGCAGAACCATGTAGGGCTAAGCGAATCGCCCTGGAATATACCATTGTTTATTTGGATGGTCTGTAAAGGGCAGTTTTTTAACATTAGGTTTACATTCCAATTAGACATGAGTGTTTTAGGATGTTTTGTATAATTGGATGGATTCTGTATATCTCCAGTACTTTCATCAACCAATTATGTGGTACCGAATCATATGCCTTGGAGTAATCGATATATCCCACATGCAGATTTCTTTGCTTGGCTCGAGCTTGCTCAGATATTACAGAGTCGCAGATAGTAGATCCTTACAACCTCTGGAGCCTCTAGCGCATCCTTTCTGTAGCGGAGCTATTATGTTATTCAATTGGCAGTGCTTATAAATGTGGTTGTTTATAACAGCCGATAGTAATTTGTACAGTACTGACAGGCAAGTAATGGGTCTGTAATTACGCGGATCAGCAGGATCTCCTTTTTTGAAAAGCAAGTATGTGTTCCCGATGGTAAGAAATGTAGGTATTTGTTCTGGGTTTTGAAGCACTTGTTGAAAGCATTTAGTTAATGGCTGGTGTATTGATTCAAAGGACTTGAGCCAAAAATTTTGGATATTGTCCGGTCCTGGAGCTTTCCAATTATGGATTTTCTTTAACGCTAGTTTTACATCCTCTAGGTTTATTTCTGGGTTTTCCATTTCTTGAATTTCTGAGGAGTGTTGTACAATTTGATTCGTTGATTGTTGTACAATTATTAAATTTATTATTATTATTATTATTTATTACTTTTAATATTACACATAAAATTAATAAAATTCGAATTTTATACGGATGAAGTTGCGGGAAAGACTAGTTTATAATAGTTAAATAAAATAAACTTTTGCTTTTTGAAAAAATTCTTGCATATTTCTTATAAAAAAACTCACTTTCTATAAATGTAATCTAAAAAAAATGGACCAATGCCCTCTATAAAAGATCAGCCTACGGGCAGACTTTTGTTTTCTTCATCAGCTGTACATACTTAGATATTGGGTTAGATTCTGTATTCATATTTTGTCGGTTGATTTTTGGTATTATTTGTTATTGTAGTGCAAAAAACTAATTATTTTGGTGTTTAAGTGACATAAAGTACTACCAGATATATCGTTACTATGATGGTCACTCTGTTTCTCATAAAAAAAACACGAAATATTACACGTTTTGTTAAGTGCTTTAACATAAAAGTGCCCATAAATTTTTTATTTGTCGTGATTTTTGTGTGTGTTTTTTAAGACTCTAACAATTCATCAATAAAGCTTAAGTGGAGTGTCTTTTTGGTGCTATGCCTCACCTTTGTTGTGTTCCTGGTGGAAAGGATAGTTATACTAGGCAGCTTAAAGTATCCGGAAGAGCAAAAAAAGTGGGTACGAGTTATAAATCAAGACAATTCTATTAAAAATATCTTTAATAAATTTAAAAATGATATTCTCCCAGGATGGTATTAAAGAAAACTGGACAATTATGTTTATTTTATTCATATTGTGGAATCTCCACTCCAAGTGTTGTTGGTTCAGCTTCGATAGATTCAAACACGAAAGATAAACACGTAAGTAGGTATTATGATATAGGGAAAAATAAAGAATATGTGTATTAAAGATCATGAAAAAGATTATTATTTTGAGTTCAAAATTAAAAAAGATTTTTGTAAAAACAAGAATGATAAAGTTTAAAAGAAGAATGTGTTTTTGTTTGATAGTATAATGCATATAAAGCATAACATATATTTGTTCAGTAATTTTTACTGAATAGTGTTGATTATTTATAATACCAAATTAATATTAAATATTTGAGTGATGGCTGAATACAATATGAATAAAATATCAATAGAATTGGTATATTTGCAATACAAAATTAAGTTTTTAGAATAAAGGTGTTACTAAAAATCCTAAGAAATTCATATTTCTTTGTTTGAATTGGTCGAATGTTATTTACATTTTATGTAAGAATTATACCGTATCATCGAAAAAAATCGGCGTCTAGTTGGCTTGGAAATGAACATCGATGACATTCCCTAAATAAATGTACACATAAAATAATTAACTAGAATTTTACAATCTTGGAAAATTTGATATTCTTGAACATTGTTTCTAAATATTTTAAATTTTTTGATTTTCTTGGGATTTAGGTTCGGGAAAAACGTTCACTAAGTTTTCATTTGGTTTTTCATTATTTTTATTTGGTTTAAAAAAAACGTTTTGGCTAACATTATAGCCTTCATCAGTGTTGTGTCATATGAAAAAAATAGTGTCGAATACAATCCAAAAAATTACCTATAAAATATTCACACCACGCACCACATAATGTTTACTGCGTACTCCATAGTCAATGTAGATAGTTTTAGTGTTAAGAATAATAATTCTAAAAAATATGTGGTCATCTTTTGATAAGTTTATATTAGTTTATTAATTGCAATAAACATTATGTGGCGTGAATATTTTATATGTAATTTTTTGGATTATATTCGACACTATTATTTTCATATGACACAACACTGATGATGGCTATAGTTAGCCGAAACGTTTTTTTTAAACCAAATAAAAATAATGAAAACCCAAATGAAAACTTAAATCAGCGTTTTTCCCGAACCTAAAAATCCCAAGAAAATCAAAAATTTTAGAATAATTTTACATATAATATGCCAGCGATCTTCATTTCATAGCCATCGCTGACGCTTTTTTTAGATGATATTGTATTATTTGTAAATATAATTTTTCGAACATTGATACTTGCAAAATATACATATAAATTTTGTGAATGCAAATAATAATACATCACTATTAGTGAATTGAATGTTTTTTGTTAAATTAGATCGATTTTCAAACCCAAAAATTTAAAATATATTTAAATTTTACCCAATATCTTATGTAATACATTATTTGTATATTGTGAAACATTTGCTGCATTTGTATGGTTCATAGTTTATTTGCCAAAGTATTTATTACTATAAATAGGTATATATGTTGTAGTTATTAACTGTATGTTATGTATATTTCATGTAAACTATATCATTTTTAAAATACAAACCAAAAATCTGAGGAATAATTATGTTTTCCATGTATTCTACAACATATTTATTAATCCGTAGTATCTAACTAGCGTGACGTCATAAATCTCGCCCCAAGGCTGTTTTATTAGAGACGGCGTTGAATGGACATGCAAAAATTTTAACAATTTTGTATTAAATGTTGCAAAGTAAAAATATTTGCAAAGGCATTTTTCATTTTAAATTTTATCGAAATAGAAAACCTGTTCTGTATACGCCACCCCGATTTTAATGCTAAATAAGGAATTTATGTTGAAGTTAACGCATGCCTTTAATGATATAGCAGTCGCCACATGTCAAAAATTGCGAAACAGCTTCCAAAGCGGTGCGGATTCTCGAATATCTTAGAACAAACCGCAGAATTTAATTATAAGTTGCTGGATCGTGTTCTTGTGCAATTCCCTTATTCGATATATAAATGCATGTTGGGTTTTGCGTTGCCGCATAGCTTGTATTCTTGAATTCGAAAACCCGTCCTTTTCAGACAATAAGTTAACATAAATTTCAGACAATGATGTGAATTACATGAAATGTAAAGATATTGATTGGCATTGGAATATTACAGGGTCTTAAATAAGTGCAAATATTTTTATGGTTTATTTTTACGTGTTTGATCCCAGAAACACGTCCACGAGTTTTTTTTTCGGGAACATTTTTTTTTGAAAATTTGGAATTTTTTTAGTTTATAGTTAAAAACATAATTTTTTGGAAATATGACAACATTGGTAGTAGATTAAATTTACAAGAAAGAAAACTCACAGAAGTTTCAGTGATTCTCAAAATTTAAGCAAAACATTTTCAGTTGATTCAAATAGTCAATACATGCCATTGTTGACAAAAAAAACTAACATAGTTATTAAATACTAACTAGACTAAAATAAATATGAAAATTTTTTTGCGCAAAAATTTCAATAAAAACTGTTTTATCATCAATTATTTAATTTTTTTAATTTAAATAAAGTAAAATATCTCGGTTATTTCGGACTTATTTGAAAAACAGTAAAGGAGAATATATTATATTCGCGTCCAGTCCGAATGTATTATCTTGATTTTTCTATACGTAGTACCGTCCCTGCGTGCACAATTTTAAAGCTATAAGCTAAATTCCCTCCCGCTACCAGTCTAGGTGGCCGTGCCGGCCCTGGCTCGGCGGTCGGTATTCATTCGTCTTTCGTGCACGGTGCATTGCGGATCGTAGCTCTCCGATTTCTTCGTCGTAGATCGATGAAGCCATTTTGTTTATTCTCTACTCATTTTGGATATTACTATGTAATATACGGTGTTCTACAGCTAGATAGAACACAAGGAACAATATGTAAGTATTGTATAATATTTATTTTTAGAGAAAAACGAAGTGGACGTAAATAACGGAATATTAGAAGTAGATAAAAGAAGAAAACAATAAGAATATTATATATATCGGACTGTTGTACTCTCAGTGAGACAAAGTTCGTACGTGTAAAGAATGTCCTCCTTGTGAGAGAAATTCTCATTTATATAAGGTTCTATATCTCGCAGTCAAGAGAATATTATAAATGCCAAAGTGTTGCATCTCCGAGTGAGTCAAATTTCGTACTTTTAGAGGATGGCCATATGAGAGAGATTCCTTTTATAAGTCAATATTGATATCCCACTATCGAGAGATAAATTACAGGTATCACAGGTAAGTATCTTATAATATTTATTTTCAGGTAATTAAATAATGGAGGGAAATAATTGAAGTGGAAGCAAATCTCTAAATGTAGAAATTAGAGGCAAGGAGGAGACAATGGAAGTAGACAAATGGAGAAAGCAATAAGAATATCGTATATATCGAACTGTTGTGCTCCCAGTGAGACAAAGTTTCCTATTTAGAGAATGCCCTTCTCCTCGTGAAAGGGATTCCTATTATATGAGGTTAGAAATCTGGCTATCAAATAATATTATAAATATCGAACTGTTGTTTTCCCAGTGACGCAAAGTTTCCTATTTATAGAGAATGCCCTTCTCCTCGTGAGGGGGATTCCTATTGTATGAGGTTCTAAATCTCTCTATCAAGAGAATATTATAAATACCGAAGTTGTGCCGAAGTGTTGTATCACCCAGGGAGTCAAATTTCTCATTTTTCGAGAATGGCCGTCTCCGTGTGAGGGATTCCTTTTATAAGTCATTGTTGATATCCCCTATCGAGATATTAATTACACGTATTACCGGTGAGTATCTTATAATACTTATTTTTAGGAAATTAAATAATGAATGGAAATAATTAAAGTAAAAGCAAATTTCGAAATATGGAAATTAGAGGCAAGGAGGAAACAATGGAATTAGACAAAAAGAAAAAATGAGAATAACATATATATATCGAACTGTTGTCCTCTCCGTGAGACAAAGTTTCGTACTTACAGAGAATGCCCTTCTCTTCGTGAGAGGGATTCCTATTATATGAGATTCTAGATCTCGCAATCAACAGAGTACTATAAATGCCGAAGTGTTTTATCTCCCAGCAATGAAATAAGGTATGAAACAAAATTTTGTACTTTTAGAAAATGCCTATCTCTGGAATGGATTTCTTTTTTTATGAGATTTTAGATCTCACTCTCAAGGGAATATTATTTATATATTTAGGTGCCAAATATTTGTATCTCCCAGTGAGACAAAATTTCGTACTTTTAGAGAATGCCCATCTCCGTGTGGGAGGGATTTCTTTTATACGTTATCGATAGCCTTATCGAAAAATTAATTACACGTATTACATGTAAGTCTTTTAGAATATTTATTTTTAGACGAATATTGGATGGAAATAAATAGAAGTACATCCCGAAATGTGGGGATTAGAGGAAAGGAGAAAACAAAGGGATGAGGAATATTGTATAAACACGGACTGTTCTTCTCCCAGTGTTCTTTTCATAGCGAGACAAAGGTTAGTACTTTTAGATAATCCTCTACTCCGTGTGAGAGGGATTCCTTTTTTAAGATATTCCAGAGCTCGCTATCGAGATAATATTATAATAACCGAAGTGTTGTTGTCTCAATGATACAAAATTTTTTAATTTTAGTGAATGCCCTTCTCCGTGTGAAAGGGATTCCTTTATAAATGACGTTCTCGGTCTCGTTATCGTAGAAGTAGATTTCACAAAAGAATTTCAAGTGATAAATCTAAAAATTTTAGACCCTCAAAAAAAAAACGATATATTTCAACAGGAAAACTCCCCCACACATTATATTTATAAGGCTGTACGTTCAAAAAGCAGGACAGTCGTTATTTAAGTGTCACTATCTCATAACAGATCGAACACAAGGTCAGCAACTAGGAAGAGGAAAATAACCAAATCTAGCGATTTGTGCAGTTTGTTGGGGGAAGGGCAATCCAAAGAGACTACAGAACATTCGACTCTTCGATGATGATACATTCTTCTTCGGGAGACGAATTCAGTCTTAGCCAATGATCTGGCTTCAGCACAGAACAAGGTCCAACTTTTATATCTGAGAAAATATTTTAACTCCCTAATTTACAAAGGGAGCCATGGCATGTCGCCTATCCTCCTGTGTCATAATTGTTAAGATGAAGTCCAGCATATTTTCGAAATCAAACTCTTAAAAAAAAAAATATATATATATATATATATATATATATATATATATATATATATATATATATATATATATATATATATAAATCAAACTCACTCTTAATATATATATATATATATATATATATATATATATATATATATATATATATATATATATATATATATATATATATATATATATATATATATATATATCTGGGTTATAAAATTTAACAATAGTCGTCGTAGACTCAATATTCTTTTAAAGGAAGAGAAAAATATTCATAAATATATCATGGAACAAATATGGACGGTTGTTATAGATACCGGACGCATAGTCCTAATGTGGTTGACGGTATCTTGTACAAAAGGTATCAACTATTTTTCCCTCTGAAGGATTTTCAAATGTAAATCATGAGGAAGAAGGACCTCTGGATAAATTCACGTTTGAACCTTGCTTAGAGGAAAAGATACAAACAACGGAATGTATCCAGATATTTGTGACAGATATTCGAATATGTCTTTACCTTCCTTCTTTGAAAAAGAAGGGGGGTGATACATGAGGCACGAGCGGCCAATTCATTAGGTACCCTCCAGTTTGCTGCCTTGCCAGCCTCCTACCATAAAATAGGCGACAACCAACTTAACGTTGACCTCCAAGTCATTAAAAGTAATCAACTTAGCTGACCAGCTAATAATAATAACTCAAATATGTATATAATAATAAAATAGCTAATATCCTAGATTTTCATAGCTAATATGTAATGTGTGTATGTATATATGATAAAAGAAAAAAAAAAAACGTCTCCTATTTTTCTCTATTTTGGCTAAAGAAATTTCTCTATTTTGGCTAAAGCTATTCTAATGGAAATGTAAGTTTTAGTCTAAATCTTAAGAAACACGTAACTGTGTCTCATTTCAAAAGGAGGTCCTTATGATAACGGCTGTTAAATGCTAATTTGTTTATGTAAATCTTGGATTTTCATATGTTGGAATACTCACCATCTACATTTAGAGTTTATATTTACCCATTTCGGTCTATAAAAGCAGTGTTGTGTTTTGGCCAATACTTTATACATTTTGACAAAGTGACAGACTTTGTGCAAATTATCGAAACAAAAAGTTAGTTTTTTCTTACAGCTTACAGTATATAATATATATTTTCTCCTCTACAATACACTTTCGAAAGAGATGATTATAATAACATTAATGTAAACTTTCGCAGACTTTGAATTTTTTCTTAAATATATCTGGATGGTTTCTCGTTGAAAGAGGCTTTTTTAAGATATGATGTGTCTAAGGTATACTGCATTAAAATTTTACCATAAATGTTCCCTAACAGTTCTACTTTCTTATCTAGAATTCGGAAAGAATGGACATATCAATTAAATCATAAAGTAGAAATAGGTTTCTTGCAGTTTTACGTACTATATAAATAGATTATATAATTCTTGCCGTGAACTGGCTATGAAAAATAATAAATCATATATTGGTTTCACGTTTAACCTTAGTTATCAGAGACAGATGTCAGTTTGTTTTTAGTCAGTATATAATTATATGTGCATATCATAGTTACTGAAAATTATCAACAAAAAAAAAAAAAAAAAATAAATAAATAAATAATACAAATAATAATAAAACTTCTGGTATAAAATTGACACAGATCAATATCTGTGTCTACTTTATATCAATGTCCACAATATCCATACCAATGTATGGATCGAAACCTAATATATATGATGACTCTGGTTTAATTCATCGACGTAATTAAAGCATTTTGGAAAATAAATTATTGAGAATCTTGATTTCTTACTACCAAAGTCTAACATTCAAATGTTGTCTAATATTAATGGCTTAAAAAGTAAGGCCTTTTAAATATTAAGCAATGGAACACCTTAATATATATATATATATATATATATATATATATATATATATATATATATATATATATATATATATATATATATATATATATATATATATATATATATATATATATATATATATATATATATATATATATATATATATATATATATAGGTATATATATATATCAGTTAAACCTCACTATAGTCGAGTTATCCACGCAGTTCTACATTGAGACAGGGATTTCTATCGACACGATGAGTTAACTGGTTTATAAAGTATAATTGAACAATTTTGGCAGAATCCTTTATGGAAGTGTCATCTTATGGGTTTCTGTCTCTGCTTAGTATGCATATATGTATATGTTAAATTGTCACAATTTAATAAATCCATGTATTGATGGCCGTTAAATTGGTTTCATTTTGGTTGCATTCAATAAACATATTTATAATTTCAGCTATTTTTGTCTCAAAAAAAATGCTTTCTGCACCGCATTCATTAATTTGCAACCATCAGTTCTTTAAACATCTACGTATAGAAAAATCAAGATAATACATTCGGACTGGACGCGAATATAATTATACGATCAAACGAACTTACCTGAAGTGAAGTTCGATCGTAATTATATGAGGCGTCCAGTCAAAATCTCTTCCCTCCCGTTTTGCCCCATGGTCGCTTGAATTAATGAATAAATCTTTGAAAAATGAATACCGACCGCCGCGCCAGGGCCGGCACGGCCACCTAGACTGGTAGCGGGAGGGAATTTAGCTTATAGCTTTAAAATTGTGCACGCAGGGACGGTACTACGTATAGAAAAATCAAGATAATACATTCGGACTGGACGCCTCATATAATTACGATCGAACTTCACTTCAGGTAAGTTCGTTTGATCGTATAATTATGTTTATTTTATCAAGATCTACCAGCTCTGAAAGTATATGCACTTATTTAAGACTCTGTATTATGTTACCCGCAAAGTATAAAATTTAATGTAGTCTGTATAAAATTTAGGTAGGAATTCTCTAAAATGCCTAACGATTTCAGGCAATTTATGAAATTTTAATATTTTTATATACTTTTCCTACACATTTTATGAAATAATTGGGCATTCCATAGAATACTTTATAATAGGAAAGGTATGACATAAAAATACATAAAAGTATTAAATTTTACCTTGAATTACAGAAACTTTTAACTTATCCAAGGTAACAGGACCGTAACAAATATAACACAAGTATTATCAAAATACAATATTTAGTTTTGACTTGCTATGTATATGTCACGCTCGATAGTCGAATTCGGGCAATGCCCGAAAAAACTACGCAAATCTAGTTTTTAGCAAGGAATATTTCCCAAACCCGAAAAACCAACTAGCCAATGAATTAACACCCTCCAAATCACGCTAACCAACTCGTCAAATAACTAAACCAATCCAACCAAAAAGAGTGAAACCAATGCAATCAAATCACACTATAAGCAAAAAAAAATAATCGAATAAAATTAACTTTTCGGGTTTGGGAAATATTCCTTGCTCAAAACTAGATTTGCGTATTTTTCTCGGGCCTTGCCCGAATTCGACTATTGAGCGTAATATATATTATCAAACAAGAATGCAAATTTTAGTAGACTCAATTTTGAAGAGAGAATACACATACCGACAATACTTCCATTTAAAACAAATTAAACTTCTTGGAATTTTGAGAGAGCTTTTTTAAATAAGTAATAAATTTAATATAAAAACGGTTATATTTCAAAAACCACTGGTATAACCACTAGTATATGACATTATGGTATCTTTGGAACGGAAATTTAACGGTAAATTTACTGAGCTTAAAAATATATAGTATTCCACTCGGTATTGCATTTAAATATGTACAACTTTAGTTTGAAAATTTACTTGAATCACCCTGTATATGTCCACAAAAGTATTTTAAAAATGTGCGCTATCATTGCCCCCATATTAGGTAAAAAAACGATATGAAAATCACATACCAAAAGGTTTCCATCTTTTTCCAAGGCTACACCAAAAAATTTCCAATTTCTAATATACAGGGTGGTCCGAACTGTATTTTGGAAATTATTCTGCAAATGCTATTCGGCAACATATTTTGTAGATAAAAATAAGTAAAAAAGTTCGTATAAATCATAGATTTAGTAAGAACAAATATCACATTAGACATTTTAACCTGATCAAACAATCGGAGGTTGACTACGTACTGTAAAAACCAACTGAGATAGAGAAGGCGACATTGCCATATCCCAAATTTGCGCCTATCTACTCAGTTTGATTTGCAGAAAAGGTGACTTTAAAACCTTTACCGGATATCAATAAATCTCAATTTCTTAATTAAATTAATAGTTTATTTTTAAAGAAGCATGCGTATATACTTGCATATGTTATTAACCAGAGGATATATGCGTTACTATTAAAGGACATGTTTACTGTTTAATGTGCTGAAACATCTAGAACTATTGGCAACGTCGCTGCTAGTCTTCCAGAATGAAATGAGCCGTCCGTCCCACCACCCCTCGCGACGGCCGTTGGTCCGTTATAGCGTACTACGTTTAGCTTGCGGTGTTTTTGAAGTCGGAATCAAGACGAAAGTGAACTTTCAGTGTTTTTCGGTGGTTTTTGTTTTTGTTTGACGTACTTTTGAATCTGCGAATTCAGTATGGTACGACAGTGTCAAGTGTGTGGAAAAATAAGCTCAAATTACCCGAATTTGTCTTTTCACAGGTGAATGTATTGTTTTCGTCATTGTACATAGGCGTCCCACAAAGGAGCCTCTCCCAATCAAAATAATTTTTAATTATATTTGTAATTAATCTATTAAAACAAGAACGTAGTAGCCAGTAATTGAATTATAATTCGTCTCAATGACTACCTAACTGTTGTAGATCATAACAAATTTGAATATAAACGTTGCATTTGAAATTTTATTATCAGCCAGAAAGTGACATTTTTTTCTTAAAATTGCGTCATTTCTTGTCATTATATATGATATTCTAAAGGAATTTTGCTCAACAAATAAACAAAGGTGTTACCCGACCTTTTTTACATTTTATTGCTTTATTATATCTGCCACTTCGGCCTTATTTAGACAATTTTTTACCACTGTACAAATACCTCTTCCTAGAGTTATTTGTACGGTGTGTTTACCTTTTTTTTAGAATGGGACGAACTGTAAATAATTCTTAGGCTACTAGTTTTATACATACCTATATATAGAGTGACCCAGGCCTCCAAAAAAGCTTTTTACCTATTACTACTAGCTGCTCTCGCCATAGTAGTACGTTTTGTACTCAAATGCTATTTTCTGCTTTTATGCTTTTCGTTTGTCGGATTGAGGGTTACAGCAAAGTCGGCCTGACGATGGAGATAAATCTCCGAAACCGGTCGTCGAATGGCTGTTCCCTTCAGTCTGATGAACTTAATGCAGAGAATAAGCATATATGTAGGGGTTAGGCCTTAATAATTTTTTGCTTCTTGTATTTTGTTTATTTATACATACCCTACCAAGCCTTGAGCTCCATCTACGGTAACGTAGATGAAGCAAACGTAATTCATTATTATGCGACAGAAATCCCATACTGTAGCACACAGGTTTGATACTTTTAATGAATCAATTTTCAATTTTCTCATTAAATATTTATTTTAGGTATAGGAAGTTATTAATAATACAAGATTAAACAACTATTACACAGCACTTCACAGGAAGCTATCGATTGCGAACTAACTAAATCGTTACTAACTACTAATTTTGAAGTTCTTTTTAAGATCAAAAATGGTAAAACTAAAACCTAAACTATCATTTCAGATTAAACGGGAAGTTCTAAATAATGTTGCCTATTCTAAACAAGAAAAAATTATTTATAAGTTTTATAACATCTCTAATTAAATTTGGACGAAAAGAATATTTCTGTTTGCTGTAGGTAATTTTCTCAGGGAAAATACGAAAATAAAAATGACTTTTTAAGTCAAAAAAAGCCAAAAGGACAAGTTATTCCAAAGTCAAAAGGACTGTCCTTTTCAAAAAAGGACAGGTGGCAACCCTAGGTATTTCTGGAATGGAAATTTAATGGCAAATCTACAACTTTAGTTTGAAAATATGTTCCGGCCACCTATGTTTACAAAAATGTCTAAAATGTGCTTTACCATTGCCTCCATATTCTGAAAAAATTGAAAGAAAAGTCACCAACCACAAAGCTAATATAGAACTGTTTCGGAAGCCTGAGTCACCCTGTGAATATTCAAAAGTAACTGAAAGTTTATATAGAAGTAACTGAAAGTTTAAGTTGAAAATCGACGTTGGAGCGATTTTCGAAAACCACCTACTAACGTTTCAACATAGGTATATGTGGAATATTAATTATATTATTATATTAGACCTTATAACAAAACTCATTTGACGAAAAAGTGTTAGTGTAGTATATTAATATGGAGTATAAATTTTACTAATTAATTTACTTTTACTTTACTAATTAAATGCTTTCCAAAAAACGATACGCCACTGGCCATTAGAACAATCGAAATGCGCCTAGTTGCCGGGGTCGGAAATTTTAGACTTCTCTGTCTCTTCTGTCCTTGTTTGACACATGGCATGTTTGATACACTACCAACGAGTATTTATGAATGAGATGTTCGGTCTATCTTCATAATGTCTTTGGTATAAATATATGTCCTAAAATGCTTTGTTTCGGAGATACAGGGTGTAGAAGTGTAATTTTTATTTCGATTTTTTGCAAATAATTTCTGAAGTAATGTCAATATTTGAATAAAAAGTGGTGTTTGTGAGTTTTTTGACATGAGAAATTTGATTTTGATATCAATATGACTCCTATTTGTAGGGGCGCCACCTACATGTCTTCTAACTATTTTGAAGAGTAATAACTTTTTGTCCATACCTGTATAAAACACTGTATAAATGTTTTTACTCAGTAGGTAAAAAAATATACGTTTTGATTTTTTTTACATCAAAAACGTCTTTCGGTAAAAATTCTCAAGATACAAAGTAGATAGTTATTTGACCGAAATAATACCTACATTTAGGAAATTTTTTTTTTAAATTAATCATAAATTTTTCTGGGAAAAAATGATGATAAAACAGTTTCTGTTGGACTTTTGGCACAAAAATATTTCAAATTTGTGATTTTAGTCTAATAACTATTTAGTTAACATGTTTAATTTATGACAATGATAACAGGTATTTATATTTTCGTTTCCAAATATGTCAAGAACCATACTCGTAGCGATTTTTACTAAGAAACCTTTTTTACGTAAAAAACGTCGTTAATGTATATTTTTTTTGCTCAATAGTTTTATACAAGTACTGACAAAAAATTATCTGTCAAAACAGATGTAGGAGGCGCCCTTTACAAATAGGAGTCATATTGACATCAAAATCAAATTTCTCATGTTAAAAAACTCCCAGACACCAATTTTAATCCAAATAGTGAAGTTACTTCAGAAATTATTTGGAAAAAATCGAAATAAAAATGAAACTTCTACATCCCGTATCTCCGAAACTAAGCATTTTAAAACATACATTAATACGAACTTTTTTACTTATTTTTATCTGCGGAATATACTGCCGAAGTTTTCAGAATACAGTTCGGATCACCCTGTAGAACAAAATAATATATACAGGGTTGTCCGAACTGTGTTCCGGAAACTTCGGCAGCATATTCTGCAGATAAAAATAAGTAAAAAAGTTCGTATAAATGTATGCCCTAAAATGCTTCGGAGACTTGTTTCGGAGATACAGGGTGTAGAAGTTTAATTTTTATTTCGATTTTTAGTATTGAAAATACTTCTGGCCGCGTTTATATGGAACCCATCTTTGAAAAAACGACATGCTAGAAGCGACATGGGTTCAATAACCTGCCTGTCAACACGTACTTAAGTTGACAGAGCCGGCGTTGATGAGCGAATAGGGCAAGGTCGAGTCTGGACCGGCGGATAAAGAAAGCGATATTATTTTAAAAGAGAATATGTCAAGGCATGGGTTGTTAGGTACAGTTTGGCTATTTTAATCTAACTGTTTCCGTAAAGGGCAAATTATACGAGAAAGAGCACAGAATCACATAAATAATAAATTTAGACTAATTACCATATTTTTTTATACGATTATAATTTTTTTAATTATCAACTTAGGACAAATAAAAAAAGCTTGCATGGTTTCCACCGCCAACAGGCGTTAAAACAAATGAATCCAAGGCGTTGTCAAATATTTATTGGGATAAGTTGATAAGTTTTTACCGTTTGAATATTGTTGTAAATAATAATTATTATCATTTAATTAGTGCTAACTTATCAAAATTCACAACACGGCGAAATTTCAACAAAATCGGCCAACGGACCTTTGAAATATTAATAAAAAAATGTCTATTAGGACTTGACACCCTGTATCTTTAAATTATGCATTTCCGGACACATGTTTATATTAACTTTTTACCTTAAAAACACAAAGACTCACCTTCTGAAGTTGGCCAGATACTTAATTAACAGCCTGTATTTAAAAATGGCTAGCTAGCGATTTTGTAAGTAGAGCTATGTTTATTTTAATAGAAAAAAATACATTTCATAAAAAATAAACAAACCCATAATTCAATTACTATACACTAATTAATTAATTTTAAATGTATCTAAATAGGTACTTTAATAATTGAAAAATAGACATGAGCACTTCATAGAGTATACCAAATATGTAAACAAATTCCAGTAACAAAACCACAAATGGCACATTAAAATCTGCATTATCTGAAATCAAACTATAGGTACCTAAACGGCCAATCAGCCAGACAACAGTCACAAGACGCCGACATCGATAACGCCGATGAGCAGTTTTTAATAATTATTCCGAGTTAATACTTCAAGTAGCATTCCTTCAAACAAATTTTAATTTAAGTATTGTTAATACATATATTCATATTAATGATTATAGCCTGTATGATTTCTAAAATAAAAAATCCAGCGTGTTTTTATCAGAATAACTATTAAATGATTAACTAGAAATAATTAATATTTATTAACTTCGTAAGTGTTATTTTTTAATATAATTATGGATTTAATAAGTAAATAATTATCTTAAGTTTAAATTGTGGTAAACTTGTTATGAGTTTCAATCATTTATATTTAAAATCTTAGGGAAGGCAATATAGATTGTAGGCAGAAGAACTCAAGGGAAGGACTGTGTAATTAGTAATTAAAATTTTACATTTTTTTTTACTTGTCATTTTTCTATTTTTATGGGTCCTCCATAAATTTACACCATAAGTTCGAATATTAGTTAAACCTAGGAATACCCAGGTAATAGCCGTGAAAGAAGAGGTGAGTTTAGGTTAGATTAGAATTAGGTTTTAGTTGGTTTTGAATTAATAAAAATATAGACCTAATCTAAACTTAACCGAAATTGACCCACTTTTTGGTATATTTCGGGCTCCTACGTGGGCAACTCTACGTTTAACCAATATTCGGGCTTTAACGGTAACATAATACTCATTCTGATTGGTTTAATCTGGTACCATAACAAAACTGTGAGTTCGAAGTGCTATTGCAAATTAATGCAATTAATTCTATGTATACACTTTCATAAAAAGCCATCACGATAAAAATTAAATATCAAAATTATTTAACGTTGCCAACGGTTCACTTGTTCACTATACGTATTTGGAATATATTTGCGAATGGCGATCAGCGATACGTTGGTGCGTCCAAACCTGGGGAGACGAGCGCGAGACATTCCAAATTCGCTGTGTGGACGAGTCTCGCGAGAGCGAGTCAACCCACGGAGCCTCGTTGCTATCCGTCCCCTGTCGGTTTTCCAACGGCCGATCAAAGAAAGCTCGAAAGTCTGGACGTGTTTTTGGTAGGCTCGCCCGACTGCGAGATATTAGCTCTGATTTATAAATTTCCACCATTTAAAATTAAGTAATCTCAAATTTTTAAATCGTACACCGTATGTATTATCATTTTTTCTGATAGAATTTACAAATTTTATGTCACTGATAATTTTTACCCTACCGAAATCCAACATTTCTTTAAACAAATTGAATTATTACAACATCTATTAATTTTAGATATATAATATCAAAAAATGGCAAGAAAAGTTACCGAATTGTACGTATGTATAACCCAATAATAAAATAAAAAATAGGGTATTCCCATTAGAAAATATGTTATATCTGGAACACTTTTTTGAATTACCCTGTATACTCTATAGTAATGTTAAAATGTGATTCTTAACCTTACCAATAACTTTTTTATTTAACATTTTGTTCTAAAAGCGTTAAAAAACGTATTATGTATAAAATGTAAAAAACGTCGTGTAAAGGATAAAGAGGAAAACAGCCAAAAGGGGGAAAACCGACAATTAATACCATGTTAAAGACCGAATATCATATTAAAGATACAAAAATTTATTACTGTATGCGTTATTATTTGGCCATCGTTTGTTATATTCAATTGCAATTTAATATGTGTTTGGCTTTCTTTCACTATGATCCCACTCGGCTTGTCTCGTGGCAGGTTGGCGTAAAAAATGGATAGAAATGTCTCGCTCTCGTCCCGCTCTTGTCTCGCTCTTGTCTTGCTCTCGTCTCGCGCTCGGCTCGTCAGGTCTGGACGCACCATAGACTGCCGGAGTGGTGACGTCACGAATGTCAAATTGCTTTCCAAACAAGGTTTAGTTCTTTATATTTCTATTGAGCTCTTCCAAATGACGTCACAAATTAATATAAAATGTAAAAAACCAGGTGATTGCCGACAACCGCCGACTTGTATCTGGTATTTTCAATACGCCTATGATGGTTGCGCATGTTGCAAAATCTGTGAATTTTTCCAAATAATTTCTGAAGTAACCTCAATATTTGGATGAAAATTGGTGTCTGGGAGTTTTTTGACATGACAAATTTGATTTTGATATCAATATGACTCCTATTTGTACAGGGCGCCATCTACATGTGTTTTAACTGTTTTGGAGAGTAATAACTTTTCGTCCGTACCTGTATAAAACTACTGAGTAAAAAAATATACATTTCTGTGATTTTTTACGTAAAAAATGTCCCTTGGTAAAAGTCGCTGCGAAGAACCGTTCTCAAGATATTTAGAATAGAAATAGTCAATACATGTTATTATTAACAAAAAATAGGCATGTTGAGTAGACAGATATTTGACTGAAATGATAAATTTGGGAACTTTTTTATTTTTTTTTTAATTAATCTTAAATTTTTCTGAGAAAAAATGATGATAAAGAACTTTTAGCACAAAAACGTTTCAAATTTATGATTTCAGCCTAATAACTATTTAGTCAACCAGGGGCGTAGATAGGTGTATGCTATGGAGGTGGTACTATGATTAAGTCGCAAAAAAAATCACCGTCGGAATTTTTTTGTCGAATTAAAACGATTGCGATTTTTTTGTCTAAACATAACACAAAAATTAAAATATAGATTTGTAAATAACATACACAAAAATGAAACAACGACGTTTATTAGTTAATTTTCTATAAACCTGCTATAAACTATAAATAAAAAAATCTAAACTATCAAAAAAAAACTATAAAAACTATAAATAAAACTACAAAACAAATTCAAGTTTTCTAGTACGCTGTTTGGAAAACCTATCAATAACAGCATCAACATTTATTTCAATATTTTTATGGATATTGATTAGAGTTAACCCCACTAATCTGTCCTGGCCAATAAGAACACTTTGTGTGCTTTTAATTAGGTCGAACATATTATAAACGATAAATCAACATAATTAAAAGCATACAAAGTGTTCTTATATGTCGGATATTAATTAAAAAAAATCCTTTCATAGTCAATGACTATTTCAATTCTCGTATCTCGTCAAGCCCTTATCTACGCCCTTGTAGTCAACATGCTTAATTTATGACAAAGATGACAGGTTTTGATAATTTCGATTCCTAATATCTCGAGAACCATTACTCGTAACGATTTTTACTAAGAGACATTTTTTACGTAAAAACGTTGTAAATGCATACTTTTTACTCAGTTGTTTTATACAGGTACGGACGAAAAGTTATTAGTCTTCAAAACAGTTAAAAATATGTAGTGGCGCCCTCTTCAAGTAGGAGTCATATTGACATGAAAATCAAATTTTTCGTGTCAAAAAACTCCCAGACACCAATTTTCATCCAAATATTGACGTTACTTAAGAAATTATTTGGAAAAAATCGAAATCAAAATGAAACTTCTACACCCTGTATCTCCAAAACTAAGCATTTTAGGACATTAATTTATACCAACTTTTTTACTTATTTTTATCTGCAAAATATGCTGCCGAAGTTTCCGGAATACAGTTCGGACCACCCTGAATATTATAATTAAATCCTTCTATTTATCGTTTTTATTGTAGCTAGCGATGGGAACTATCGAATGAATTAGACTATCGAATGGTTACTGAATGAATGATTTCAACTATCGAATGGTTTTATTCGAATAAAATCATTCATTCATTTGTATACTAAAGCATATGTAACAACCTCGCCGTGCGACTAAATGGTTATCGTTGAGCCACGACTATCGAATGCTTTTGATAAATGAAATTTAGTATTCGTTTGATTTTTGTGTGCGTCAGTGCATTATTAGTTCTTCCAAATTTTTATAACTTCACCTTATAAATACTGTGCTATTTTTGCGTTTATTAAAATATTTAAAATACTAAAATAGTAGTTTTTTTTAATTGACGACTGTGTGCGTGTGCAGGTGTCAAAATTTTACCGAAAATTTGTGTGATTTTCCGTAGCCCGATCTTTCAATTATTTTATTTTATATGGTATATATGGTCTATTTTTTAATGGGAAATTTTGAGAAGTAGCAATTTTTAAGAGAGATGAGATGAACTTGAAGTTTTACACGTGCCAATTTAAAAAAAAATTAACGATGTTTGTATTTTGTTTATGCTAATTCTCTTACATGTATTTTTTGCGAAGAAATATTTCATTTATTTTTTAAAGTAAATGCAAGTAAAAGTAAATATTATTTTTAAATAATAATATAAAGTACCTAATATAAATAATTTTGATTTCTAATTTTTCATTTATATTTTCCTTCCATTACACTGCATGCTTAGAAAATTAATAAAAAATGTTTATATTTCATGATTTTAAAGTTTGTTGTTAATATAACAAATTAGCTCTGTAATTATTATTATTTAATATACCAACGATGCCAAAAAAATTAAAGACTATATTATTTTTAAATAGGATCTAATATAAATAATTTTGACATCTAATTTGTTGTTTATATTTTGCTACTACGTAAAAAAAATGTTTATATTAAATTATTTTAGATTTTGTTGTTAATAGGTATAACAAATTATTATTATTATTATTATTTTTATTAAACCAGTCTTTGTTTAAAAACATTAAAAATCATTTTCCTACATCCATAATATTTTATTAGCTAACCTAACCTAACCTAACAACAGAATATTAATAAAAAAATGCAAAATATATAGACATACTATCCCTAACTAACTAAAGCCAAACAATAATATTCCTTGCTAATATCAACTAATACCAATATATGGCAACAGCGCCCTTCATAATGTATTTTCTGTGTAAATACTAGCACCTCAATAAAAAAAATAATGTGTCCTTATCTTTATATGACTCCCATATGACTCCGCAAAAAATCAAAGATGCCGGCTTCTTTATAGCATTGCCACCGACCATGCCATCTCGGAAAGAAACCTACGTCGCCGGGCGACAACTAAAATCCAGTTAATATTTTATTATAATCGATCCTGACGAATAAATGAATTTCATAAGAGAATGAATTTTATAAATGAATGGTTTTTGCTGCCGAATTACTAGAATACAATATTTCAAGGCAAATGACGCATCTATTCGATAATTTTTATTCGAATAGTTTTCAACGAATGTTTTCTTACTAACTATCGAATTATTCGAATGAATTGCAACTATCGAATGTTTCTATAGTATTCATTCGATAGTTCCCACTACTAATTGTAGCAAACATTTTTTTAGTTGAAGTTTAAAGAAAAATGGAAAGAAAACAAAACCAAAAATACCATTTCTGCTTTTCAATTAACTCTGTGGACATTTCTCCTTAAAATGAACAAGCTTATGAAAGTTTTGAGGTAATTTTAAAACCAGTTCGTCCTTTTTTCGTTTATCTTTAATTATTTCTGACGTCGTAAAAAACTTTTTAAATAGCTATCGCGCTTTCTAAACAAGATTATACAGTCTGTCCGCTTATATTTAAGTTTAAAATTAAGATAATTTACTTAAATTCTTTGAGATGAGAGATGAGTATCATTGTTACTGATTTTTGGCGAGTTTAAAAATATTGAATTACGAGATAACATTAGATACCCAATAGCCATAAAATGTCCCCAAATTGCCATGACGCTGCAAGGGTTAAAGTTAAATTTTGTCTCTCCCATAAAAAAGTGTGAATTCAAGTTGTTTCTACAGTTTGTCGCCGGATTGTCTTTACAAGAGGAAAAACTTTTTATTTTAACATTTTGAGAAAAATACATTCCTTTTTGCGTGCAAAATTTTTGCTTATTCTAAAATAGTTAATCCCGTTTACACTTTTCCAAATTTCCATACCGTGTTAGTTTTTTATTTATTTTTATCTGTAGAATATGTTGTCGAAGTTATCTGAATAGAATTCAGACAGCGCTGTATATCTGGTTAAAATATAGTTTTAATCGAAAAGCCTACCTTATGATACAAAATCAAATAAAGACGTCAAGTGACCTTATAAGTCAATGACATTTTACTGTATAATTTTACGTATTGAATGTCACAGATCGTCATTTCTTTAGCTAGATTGTCATCGTTATCATCAGACTCTTAATCTGTCGATTCCTTTTATTCCGTTTTAATTCAAATTGAAAATCGAATCACACCCTTCGGCTACTAAATAAATTTTAAAATGGAGATTATCGATTTAACAATTGTTTTAGTCATTGAAAATGAGATTAAGAAGAAATTGGAAAATTGACGGAGACGTTTATAATTTATAGACTATCGAAAATTTGATGAATTTAATTTCGATAGATTTCCTACAGGCTTTTTTACACGACTCTTTCAGTCCAATTAATTTTGGATATAATTTAGATACAAAAATGGTTTTGTAGAAAAAGAATGTAGAATGTTTGGAAGGAGGGTTAATCACCGCGACCTTACAAATCTATTGTGTGTCCCCTTTTCTTGAGTTGTAATGAGTTATAACTCATAATGCAGTCTCATGTCTTTGATAAAAGCCAGTATCTGAAACGGATATACAGAGTCTAGCTCTACATCTCCGACATCAGCCGCACTAAAGATTATGGCTGATTCGTTCTGAATTCGTAGTGTGAAGTCAGTTTTTGGAAGAAATATCAAAGAAAATAATATAAAAAATATATATCAAAGAAAATAATATAGAAATATCAAAGAAAATTTAAAAATAATTTTTACTTACAAAAATAAATTACAACCTTTATAAGGCCATCTTGTAACAGTCAAATATCCTCGCAACGACCTCTGTGTGCTAGCTCATAAATTATCGCAAATAACTGTTATTTTTGCATCATGTTTACTATAATTTTATTGTTAAATATTATTTTATTTAGTATTTTACCATTATGCAACCCGATATACACCGCGCTATAGAGCCACAGAATATTGTCACTGGATGCCGCCCAGCATTAGAATTTTTGTCCATCTCTCTATATCTTTGACCATCACTTTTGTCCGTCACTTGTCACTGTCAGATCAAATCAGATGTTTTTGGATTTATTTATCCTTTGTTTTGGTTATTGAAATTTTATAATTATCAGATAAAATTTCGTAGTTAAATTGGTTATTTTTGATGTGGATCGCAGTGTGCAATTCGTTCATTTAATTGTGGGAATTTGTGAGTTTAGTTCGTTCATTGACTGGATATCGGAGATGGCTGTGAAAATAATCTAGAACATCGTTTTTTATTTATGCCTTTTTGTGAGTTGGACTAGTCAAGATATACAGTTCTCTATCTATATCCTGGAGGGAGATTTCCTGTTATAATCTGATTTTGTGAAGGAAATTGAATCCTTGCATCACTTCTTGTGTACTCCCCGGCTGAAGGGTGTCGTCGTGAAGAACTGGCTGCCGTTCCGTGAAGCATTCCCTGTTAGTGATTAGCAGGTCTTCCTAGTGAAGGATTAAGTCTTCCGGAACACATTTGGTCAGAGACGTGGTTGTATTTTGTGGGATTTACATGGACCACCGACCAGTTTCCATAATGGGATTGAAATAGCCTTTTTCCGACCTATATCCCGATTCCACGTGCCCAAGAAGTCCCCGAATAGTTCCAAGGTATGCTATAATTCTTCTGCCTATTCTAAGTCAATGCTCAACTGATTTTTATTCGTATTGTTGACAGGTTTTCGACTTTTCCACGCCCACGTGGTGTAGAAAGATTAGTTGAGTGTTATCTTTCTTAAGTCTTATTTGGTTGTTCGTAATTGTAGAGCAAGAAGACCGATCCAGACCGTACAGCACAGAACAGTCCAGAATTCCATCCGTTCCTGTTGCCCGTGTGTAGAGTTACCCGTTGGACATCATAAACCCTCGTTGAGGTAAAGTTCAGATTTGATTAGTCCTTCTTTATTACCTTTATTAACTCCTACACGTTGTGCTAGTCCTTGTTCTATAATTGAGGCACTTTTCTAAGACTACCAATATGATTTAGGGTTTTTATGTTCACCATTTGAAACCTCAACACTTGCCTTTCATCTGTAAGTCTGCTGACATCCGTGGGCTCCAGTGACAGTACACCGAGCTGCTGTACCCTGCTGTAGCCACCTCATAGCTATACACCGTAGCTCAGCCGGAGGAACTTCCGAGTTGTTTCAAAATTGTACATCCATTAGAGTAAGACTGTTTAGATTTAGATTTGCTATTTATAAACCACCCTGACTGTATCTAGTATAAGTTAGCTAAGGGGGTTTGACGTCATAGGTTTAGTTTTTATTGATTTACATACTGATTTAACTTACATTTTCAGTCATTTACATTTATTTTTCATTTTCTATTCGTTTTTTTATATATCCTATTTAACTTTTAATATTTTAATAAATTGCTTAAATATTTTTAGTAGTATTATTTACAGTCTAGTCTTATAGTTAAGTTAGAGTCACTTAAGTTCGAGTAATTATAGTATATTTGAAGTTTATGGTAGTTACACTCAACAGTTCGAGGTTAGTGTTGAAGTCTACTTAATAGTAACATCTTTTATGCCGAGTTCATAGAGTATAATCTCGTGGCGCACTTTTATTAATATCTTTGAACCCCGACCACCCGGCTGTTAAAATTAAAAAGCTAGTGGCCTCTATGCAACTCATCCTAATTAAGTAAACTTGTGTTTTATTGAACTTCAAATTAGAAAGGGCGTAGCAATCTCGACGAAAATTACCATCGATTTTCATTTCCCACCATCTTTGACGTCGATTTTTTTTTCGATCGTATGGTATTTTTCCATGATTAGAACGTTTGGTTAGTGACAATAAAATATCGATCGTTATCCAGTTTTAGCCCATATTTGGGTAAAAGTCTCAGAGATTGTTTAACCCTATACAGGGTGTCCCAGGCTCAGCATGCATTAGAAGTTTCTAGAGAACTACAACATTTAGCTCGGAGATTTTTTGTACGTCATAGTTTCAGAAAGAGATCTATCGATTAAAAATATTTTCAATATGGCGGCACTTCCGGAAATACCTGAAGTTGACAGAAACTTTCTTATTTTAAATGGGTGCCCCCATTTTTTATTACGTACTTAAATTCTCTGTAAAATTTTATGAATTTTGATATTAAACACTTTATATATTGTCTGACAGCTATCCCCATTATTATATGGCATTTGAATAATTTAATTTTTGAAAGAGATAGCCACATGTCTTCTCCTTATGTTACAGTGGCTGTGGTAATCACTAAATTTGACTTTTAGGCTATACAATTTTTTTTTGACAGGTAGTTTTTTTCGTCTAAAAATTTTAAATAATTTTTTTCTCAATAACGGTTAATGTTAGATATAGAGTGTTTAACATCAATATTCATAGAATTTTACAGAGAATATAAATATGTAATAAAAAATGGGGACACCCATTTAAAATAAGAAAGTTGCTGTCAACTTCCGGTATTTCCGGAAGTGCCGCCATATAGAAAATATCTTTAATCGATAGATCTCGTTGTAAAACAATGATGTGCAAAAAATCTCCGATCTAGATATTGTGGTTCTCTAGAAACTTCTAATGCACGCTCAGCCTGGGACACCCTGTATATTGATGTGCATGGCTACAGAGCAGAGAGTATTTTATTTTTAAAAAGAATGTTCATGTTTTCTTGAATAGTTATCTTGTGTTAAAGAATATTCTATATGTTTGAAGCCACCAATATTTAACACAATAATATTTAACATAAAGAGAACAATAAACTTTATATACAAAGCAATTTTTTTCTGTTTTTATTTTCACAATACGGTTTTCACACAATGAAGTTTTAATAAAAGGAATACGAAGGGGTAGGCTACCCTTCAGAAGACCCTTAAAGTTGTGCGGGCCCTTTTAAGTTCGCGAACCCCCAAAAGGTGACCCCAAAAAAACTGTTTGATCATACATATACAAAGTATTTTTCTAGTATATTTCATAAAGTTTCTTTACGTAGAAATTTTAGTTAGCGACATTTCATTTATTACACTTTTTTGGTTTAATTTAGGATCATCATCAAGGCTTTGAATTTTTACTCCCAGTGCGTGTAAAGAAGTTTTACTACAAAATACCTGGAATAATCTTAACTTTGCACATGCATATTTATATCTACCTTGGATCCTATTTTTTTTTTGATGAACCAATTGTATTAAAAACGCTGTTTACAACTATAAATCGCAGACTAGTCCATAAACTTTAGCTCAAATTTGATTCAATGTTTAAAAAATGTAAGCTATAACCTTTAATGCAGTTAGACCAAAAATGTCGAAAATCGAATTGTGTACAATTTTATAAATGTGTACCTCTGTGGCGGGTTCATTCCAAAAAAGTCCTATCGGTATTTCGCCACTTGTACTGCAGCTAAACGAACAAAAAAATGATTATCCCTCGAGCAGGCGCATCCGGAATTTTGTACCGCAATTTTACTAATTTCGTTAAAACAAAATATCCACTGTACGTAGGTCGGTGGTGTTATTAAAAATATTCTTATTTAGAGATATTTGACACCCTGGGTCGTAGTAGTTACGTATCCAGCGCTTTTGGTTCAGTAGCAATTCTGTCGTAACCCTGACAACTACAGAAGTTGCGGTACTCCGTGCCGCTACGCGCCCCGTTACGTAAGTAAAATAGTTTTCATATTATTAAATTATTTTGGTGAGTAGAGGTAGATGGCCGATTCACCATCAGGAGCAGGAGCAGAGCGCACTGCGCATGCGCGTAAATCAGCTAGGAACATGTAAAATACGCTAATAAACAAGAATAAACAGGTTTGAACCGCTTTGAACAGCTTTTGAACAGAAATAAACAGGTATGAACAAAAAATAAACAGGTCTGTTGTTTTAAGCTGTAAAGCGGTTCAAAGCTGTTCAAAAGCTGTTCAAAGCGGTTCAAACCTGTTTATTCTTGTTTATTAGCGTATTTTACATGTTCCTAGCTGATTTACGCGCATGCGCAGTGCGCTCTGCTCCTGCTCATGATGGTGAATCGGCCATCTACCTCTACTTTGGTGTCATTTTAAATTGTTAATTAATTTTTTCGGTAGCTTTTATAATAATCTGTTAAATATATTTCATATAACCTGTAGTAATGACGGAAAGGGCCAGTATACAAACTCTTCCCAGAGATTTCCAAGTTTTCCTCGTTAAATATGCTCCATTAGGGATAATACGAAGCGAGTTTGTCCCTGCCATATATGCGAAACCCATAAAACTACTAGTTTCTGCAACTAGTGCAACAAATTTTATCACAAAAACTACAGTGACTAATCAATTTTATTATCGGTAGATATCTACCTATAGAAGAAGACTGAATATTTAGATGGTAGTTTCATCTTCTTCCAGTGGTTAAAAATATATTTTTTAAATATCTAAAAGGTTCTGTTTAGTTTATTTTGTTATAATATGTTCGGTATGATTTAGTTCTTGTCGCAAAGTTTTATTTTTTTTTATTTTGAATACTAAAAATGCTTCTGTCGGTTCCTTTTTTGTCGGTTAATTTTTTTATGTGTTAATAAAGTAAATATGTATTAAAACTGTTGCTTATTACTGTTTAGCACACTAAATTTTAGAATCAAATATTTTAAAAATATAAATGCGGTACGGAATACCCTGCGCGCCCAGTCGTGAGATTTTAAACTATGCGCCTGCCCAAGGGTTAACGTTTCGGGAAGTAGGTATATCTCTTCTCGTCGTCGGAAGCAAGAAAAACACAAAGAACAAGGAAAAACCTATTTAAAATATCTAAATACAACTATTCAAGAACGCTTTTTTCAGCAGATACTTCTATAAAAACTATTGACGTTCTTTTGAAATGACATTATAACAAGTCAAACTTCAAAATTAACAATTACTATCTCATAACAATTACTTAAAATAAGGTAAAATCAAAAAGCCTCAATTAAACGCTCAAATTACAAAAAATCAAGATGGTTTGGTTTTGTTTGCTTGATTATAATTACCATCTAAGTTTTCTATTTATTGGATTAAAATAGTTTGAGTATATATTTTAATGTCACCCAGTATGTACTAGATATCTTACGAAACAAAAAACATGATAATAATTTTCATCAATGAAAAGACTAAATTAAAGGCTCAAATTACAAAAAATCCAGATGGTGATTATAACTACCATCGAAGTTTTCTATTTATTGCATTAAAATAGTTTGAATATCTATTTCAATGTCACCCAGTATATACTAGATATCACAAACATTTTCATTAAAACGAGTAAAAAGAATCTAGACCTGAATGTGTCAATTTCAATTAATATCGCACTGCGAAGGCGTAAAAATCGAAACCTTGTCTCTGAATGAAATAATTTGAATACATCGACTGCATCTATTACGAAACCCGAGACCGAACAACCTTTTGCGACCAGCTAATCTGTCATAATTAGCATTCCTGCTATCCTGGTGCTGTAATGCTTTTACTTTCCGTTAACTTTGCTGCGGTACTTGTTAGCATACATTATGAAAAATTAATATAACTTTAGTCACATTTTGCGTTCACCTACAGATGTTAAATTTTTAAATTTTGTTTTACAGTTATATTTGGTATTTACAGTTTATATATTACTGTTATAATGGAAAGTAGAAAATACCGTAATGTACTTAATTGGTTATGTGGCTTTAATATGTTATTGAATAATCAGATCATCGGCTATTTATACATTTAAATAAATAACACAAAGTCTATGTAGTTACACCATTTATAATAATACAATATACAGAGAATCGTTTTTGAAATAAAATAGTTTTGGAACACCGTTAGCTTTCACAATTGACAGCTTATATTAGGCCATAGACAGGTTACTACAGGTTTCTAATTTAAATATGAAGATGACATCACAGTCTCTATGTTGACTACCGTCTATGGTTTAGTTTTGGTCTAGTTGACACAATGAGTTGACAAAATGTTGGTGATCAGTCAAGTCAAATAATTTAGCTTCAAATTGCTTAAATAATCATCAAAATCGGTTGTTACGATCCAAAATTAAGATATTTTAAATCGTAACCAAACATCAGTATTTTATAGAGTTAAAGCAGAATCTAGCACAGAAAAGTAACTAATGTAACATTTAAAAAGAACTGGTAGGAAAAGTAAATACTCAAAGAAAATTATACCTTGCTAAAAGATAATTTGATATTTTTATAAACTTCATATTTTGTTTATTTTTGGATTTATTCAGAGTATAAGCAAAGTACTGGTAGTTCCAATTTTGAATAGGCCTAATATTTTTAAAGGTAGTTCTAATTACCACTCTAGATACAAGTTATTAATTTAAATATTTTCTATTTTTCCTCTGGATACTCTAAAAATAAAATAACCTTAATTTCTAGAAATTGTTTTATAAATTAATTAATATCAAATGATGCAATAAATTAATAATAAATAAGTAGACAAAGGATGTGTCATATATTAACCTTGAACTAGCTTGAACTTTAACCTTCAACCATATTCTTTACCTTGACATTTTGACAATGATATAAAAAAAGATCTGTCTTTCACTTCTGTATCTGGTTATTGAACCGCATGGTACCCTTTTACCTTTTTAAGATTTTCTGGAAGTTTGACCACTAGAACACAATATACAGAACTTTAAAATACATGAACAATTTAAGGTGCCCGTTTTTCGTGCCCGTTTTTCGATCGTGAAGTGTCAGCTGCGGTGTGTCACGGCTTTGAATTTTTACTCCCATCACGCGCAAAGAAGTTTCCTCGGAAGTTTCACTTCAAAAACATGACGACTTTTTATGTTATAATGCCGAAACAGTCAGCTATCCAAAAATATCCAGTCAGTACAAATCACTGCAAGTAGCGACTTTATTTTTGTGTGATATATCTGTTAATAAAAACTGTGAACGTATTGCCATTGAAACAAGAAAACCTAAATATATTCAAGATGTTTAGCCGATATTTCAGAACTTAAAACCATGTCTACTAAAGTAAACATTAATAAACAATAATAATATGACTTTTCAATAACAGTACAAAAACAATAAACACTATTTTATAAGTGTTTTGACGAGAATTCAAAATCAATGCTAAAGTTGCTGTAAATCGTTACTGTCTTATTCAAAAGCGAATATCTCCATCAAAAATAAAGCTATTGAGATGAATCAAAAAATAAACTATCGAGAAAAGACGTGACGAGATGAAAAAATGATTTTTAAATTCCTTGCTATTCTAACATACTCCACAGGGTGTTTCAAAGTTTCACCAAAATATCAACATTTCGTTTCATCTCGTATAATTGTCAGATGGAAACCTTCATTTTTAATTTAGAAAGGTGTACTAAAAATTCAAATAATTTATCTACAAATTGCTTAACAAATCATAAAAATCGGCCTAGTAGAACAAAATATATTAAACTTTAAAATACATAAAAATTTTGAGGTGCCCGTTTTTCGTGCCGGTGAGGGTAGTTTAAATAATTATGACTAAAATCAGGAAAATATTAATTGAAAATGCATTCATTGTATTTATCTATTTTGTGAGGTGTAATAAACCCACAACGTTATTTTAAAATAACATTTCAAGATAGATCAATAAAATCGAAGCCCATCCCAATTTCGCTCACTATAATAATAAAATCCTCTTTATCAAATGAAAGAGGAAGAGAGAGGGAACATTTGACGCGAGCTTTAAAAGCAAACAATGTAGATACATTTCATATCGAATTATTCCCGCTCCATGTTGTTAATATTTTAATGAACACATAATATGTTTATTTTTGGCGCTGGTTTATTATGCATCGAAAATTTAGCGTTATTTTTGACTACTTTAATAATAAAATGAGTGACATTTTAATTTTCTATTATATTTTTATACATTTTTGTAATTAATATATTTTTGTAAAATAAACATAACATATTTTTTAGTTTGTAACTAAAAGTGACGAGAAAAACTACAGATAGTGATGTTTTATTCTCTTTTTTGCTCCTTATAGGATATGCTCCTTAAGCCCCATACTCACACTTCGCTACTTCATTTCGTTCCTTCGTCGCGTCCCTTCGTCCAAAAATCCTATATTTACTATGAATGGAAATTGTCGATTTTATGCGACTGTGTATTCCTTCGTCAAAACGCACCTTCGTCCGTTTACTTCCTCAAAACGCTCCTTCCCCGTACTGTCGGTTTTTGGACGAAGTAGCAAAGGAATCATCACGAACACAAAAAATATTAAAAAAATAAAATAATATAAAATATATAAATCGATCTTGGATTTCATTTGTAGTTGATTTCTTGATTTGGCAGTACGTTTGTAGAGGGTGTCCCATTTTCGTGTATTTTGCAGGGTTTCTCGTTTATGAGTCGAGATACAAAGATGCGGTTTTTACATTACGATGTTAGTTTTTTATGAAACAAAAGATGCTACATACAGATATGTCCTAGCTCTCTTACTTCCTAAAATACAGGGCGAATTTGAAATTATTGCATTTTTCGATCCCCTTTGTATCTCGGGTTATCTTATAACTTATCGAAAAGGTTAAAATGGTGTCCCAAACAGTTTTTCACATAGAATGCAGTGACGTAACTAGTTCTTCGATGGAAGCTGTCTTTTTTAAATATGACTAAAACTTAAAATACATAAGAATAGAGTATATTATAATTTTAGAAAGGTCATAACAAGGCAAATAGAATAAAAAATAATATATAGAGTGTCCTGTTTAAATAAAAGAACATATAAGTTTGTGTCATTTTTCGAAATAGACAGCTCCCAACGAAGAACTAGTTTCGTCACTGCATTTTACCTGAAAAACGAGATACGGGCGGTGGGTACGTAGGTACTCAATGGGTAGAACAAAACAAAATCAGGGTATCCAGCATAGAGGTATCCAGTATATACCTGCATATTTAGATGAACAGTCTAATTTTATAAAACGTATTTTCAACGACCGCATAGTAAATACCAAGTATAATACCAGAAATATACCAGTAATATCAGGAATATATCTACAATATTTCTAATATATATTGGTATATTCCTATTCCCGGTATTATACCGGGTATTTACTATGCGGTCGTCGGAAACTCCTTTTATAAAGTTAGGCTGTTCATATAAATGAACAGTTATATATGTATATATAATATATACCCAGATTTTATTTGTCTACAAATTGGGTATTTACCCACAGCCCATCACTGACCCTTTTCAACTTTTCGATAAGTTATCAGATAATGGAGATACAAAGTTACTCCTAAATACTAATTAAAAAATAAAAAGTATCAAAGAAGGAAATAAGAAATAAATTTGAACTAAGGAGGCTAGGATAAATCTGTGTGCAGCATATTTTAGTTTCATAATAAGTAGAACAATGATGTGAACGGCATCATGCCCAAGCAGTATTTGGACGTCGGGACAACGTTGTGTCACGCGACCAAACGTCGGGGCGCAACGTCGGCACAACCTCGTGCCAACCCTAGTCTGCACTAGTTTGGAGAATAATTTTTGGGTCGAAACGACGTTGGATACCGACGTTGGCTAGAAGCCTATTTAGTACAAACTGCAACGTTGTTTAAAATCCTAATTCACAGAAATACAAAACTAATATGGCGTCTAAGCCGCGTTTTATCCTAAATTGGGATAATTATAGTAAAAATATTATTTTTATGATTTAGTTAGAGTCATATCCCAACTAGCATTTATAGTGGCAGATACGTAACTGCTACTATCAAAGCCACTACAAAGTGGGCGGTGACCATCGGCGGCTACGTCGTATATTCGTAGCTGCTACGTAACTGCGACCAAAATGGGGAAAGATTTTGAGTAGCCGGGTAGTGTCTCGGGTAGTTTTTGCCACTAAAAGAGTTACTAAATGTGTTACTATAAAGTAGCCTACTGGTGAATGCGACTTATCCGGTACGAAGCTGCCTAGTCGCGGGTTCGTGGCAGCCAAGTGTTATCTACCGACATATGGAACTTTCGTTAAACAGTTGAACTTTATTTGCAGCGACCTCTTCAAGCAATTTCACATTTCATAAAAATAAATGTCATGATGGAAAATAATTATGGAAGCCATTATTATTTTTTCGATATTTACCGTGCGATTTTAACGCCTTTTTGAGGTAAATTCCAGAACGCAATCAACTTTACTGAATAAAATAGTAGGTTTATATAACAAAATTTTCGAGCGCCTCTCAAAATATTTCAAATTATTATATTATTTGCAATAAAAACTCATGTAGTGATTAAGAAATAATAAAAATTTGCTTGAAACCGGGGTCAAACTTTAAAATATTAGTCGACCGTCAGAAATAACAAAATAACTAAGGAAAGAAGCTTTAATCTAGGTATATTTAGCTTAAAAACGCATAATGTTTGAGCCATTTGGCTGTTCGTCTAAAAATTCATGAAAAAAATATGGCCGTTTAATCCGAAAAATACTTTATAGTTCCATATGATTCCACAAAGTACCGGGAACTATAACATATTAGGCCAACCCTACCCGTTTGGACCTTTAAAATCTTCGGGTTGATAAAGTGGCAATTGTAACTACCCAGAAGCGACTTTATAGAAACAATAACTTTTTTGGAACTACATGGTCAACGATTTTTTGGAACCATAAAGTGATTTTTTCCAAGAAAGTTCCCTGCGCCACCAAATTGCCACTTAATTGGAGCTTATGCAGGGCCGTCGGAGGCACTTTTTTATTTATTTATTTTTTTAATTTTTGAAAGTATAGATGCCACATTCTAAAAATATTTAATATTTTTCATAACAGGGTTGAAGTATATTTTTATATCTACCAAAGTTATACTATAACAGACAAAAATAGCTATAGTTACTTTTTGAAAATGCAGTTCTGTACATTTTTTCGCTCATTGGATATGTAAGACTATTCCAATAACACAAAACCATAATCTATGTAATAATAATATATAATAATAATAAATCTATACCGGGTGGTATTTAAAATCTAACAATTTTTAACTATAATTATTCTCTATTTATTTTTAACATAATAAAATAGTCTAAATTGCTTGGTATATCGGATGTTTGTCAGAAGTGGCTCACCCCTATAACTTTTTTATATTCAGAGAAGAAATAACAAGATTTGGTATATTAGTATATGACATAAATTAGGATTGATTGGCATATTCAACTGTTTAGTGTGTGTAAAAAGTGTGTACAACTTTTGATTTTTAAATCGCACCCCTGGTATTTTTTTTAATTTATTGGAAAAATAGATTTGATCGTTTAATGTTTTTCGTGTCTTGTCCTGGCCAGTTAAAAATGCCCAAATCGTATTTTTAATCATATCTCGATTTTTCAAACGGAACGAGGCCGACTCATTAGCATATTTGGAATTTTTTTTTGGAATTTTTTCTTCTTTGGATTATATTGATTCTTTTTCAACTTGGTATTTCGAATCAAATTGTCGTTATGAACCGCATTTTACAATTTCAAATAAACTAAATGCGAATATGTCATCTGATATTTCATTCTATTCAAAGTGCCATTTTCTATCAAATAAAGTAAAAAAATACGGAGGGTGGCATTTAAAAATCAAAAGTTGTAGTAATTTCCGGTAAAAGAGGACGTGATCGAAAACAATTGAATACGTCAATCAATCTTGATTTATGTCATATACTCACGTACCAAATCTCGTTTTTTTATCTGAAAAATTAAAAAAAGTTATAGCAGTGAGCCACTTTTTAGAAACACCCGGTATAGACGGTCAAAATTGCTTGGTAATAGGGTCGAAACTAAATATAATGTTATTTTCCCTGCTAATTGAAATGACACACCCTATAGTTTATAAAAAAATAGAGAATTTGTCATTATAATTAGACTTTGTGAAAATGTGTGTGAAAATTTGCGAAAATGTAGGTGTTCTATGTAAGTATCCTAGTCCCGTATAATCGAAAAAAAAACAGAAATTATGATCGATGACATTCCTCATATAATTTTACATATAAAATTTAATCGATTGTCATTTCTAAGGTAATTTGAGGCCATTTCTTAGGATCATATGGGATGTGTGTATTTATCATTAACCTTTCTATTTTCTATTTTTTAATAAAGATTTTTTTAACTTAATTATTTTTTTATTATATATAATATAAGGGCGGCAATTTAAAAATTTGCACCGGGCGGCCCAAAGTCTAGCGACGGCCCTGGTGGCGACTATACATTCCATTGGTGCCACTATATCGTTCCGCCTTGTCCTTTGAAGTTCCCACTTGGAGACGCGACGGCTAAACAGAATAGGACGCCATTAAATTTTTTAGTAAACATTGATACTGTGCATTACTTGTGCATACTTACTGTGCATTTTTTAGTTTTTCTATATTACTTATTAATTTTGTATAAATACGGTAAGTATCTATATATTTCTTATACAAATATAATATTTAATACAGGGTCCGGCAATAGTGCATCGGGCATTTGTAGCTCCTAGAATAAAAAATTTAAGAATTTTGTTTAAGTGCAGATCTAAAGAAGTTCTAGGATGTATTACAGGAAAATATTTTAACTGCTATAGTGTGGCTCAAAAAAGTGTGAGTGGATCGGGATGATTTTTTTATATGGAACTAAATAAAAAATATATATACAGGCTGTCCCAAAAATAAGTACAAGTATTTCAAGGGGTGGTAGATCTCGATAAAAGAAACATATTTGCTCTTTATCGTTTTCAACGGAGTTATTTTACTTTGAAAATTTCCAAAGAAAATGATTTTTTGGTAAAATTTTGAGAACCACTAGATCTTTTCTGGATTTTCTTTCTTATAAATTTAGCCTAATACCTATGTTGCCATATTAACAAGAAATTATGTTTTTTAACTAAAAAAATTTCCAAAAAATTTTTCAAAAAATTTCGAATTTTAAATTTTTTTTTTCGCGAAAAAAACCTCATAGGCGTGTTTCTGGGGTTGAACTATACTACCAGTTAAAATACTTGCACTTATTTCTGGGACACCCTGTATATATTAGGGATTTCAACCTTTCTTAAAAAAACTATTAAAGATACAAGAACTGTCCTATATCAAAACTATATTAGATATTTACTTTAGATGATTTGTACTTACTTCGCTATAAATGGTAATCGTATATCGTACAGGATGTTCAAAATTTTACGCCACACCTAAAATATAAAATTATTTTTCTTCGTTTTTTTTTAAATGGAACACCCTGTATATTACTTTTTAATAGATGGAGAATTCAAAAGTGAACATTTTTTGTATTTAGAGTATTTCAAAATTTTTAACGGTTTTGCAGATATTCGCGGTTTTATATTTCATATGGCATTTTCCATAGTAAATTTTTATCAAAGCCAACCCAATGATTTTTCTCTCGTATTTTACCGTTGAGAACGCCATATGAAATAATACTGCTTGTATTTGCGAAACCATTAAAATTTTTGAAATACTTCAAATACAAAAAATGTTTATTTTTTAATTCTCCATCTAATAAAAAATAATATACAGGGTGTTCCATTAAAAAAAAACAAAGAAAAATTGTTTTATATTTTAGAAAGTTTGGCGTAGAGTTTTGAACATCCTGTATGATTTAAGATTATGATATTTATAGCAAAGTTAAGTATAGGCCATCTCAAGTAAATACCTAATATAGTTTTGATTTCAGGACAGTTCTTGTATTTTTGTAATATATTTTTTAATAAAGGTTGAAAAATATAATTTTTTTATTTATTTATTAATATCTCTGAAACTATCGAAACATAATTATTCATATCTTAGGATTATATAAAGTAATCTAAAAGGAAGCCAAAAATGCAATAATATACAAGGTGTTCCCCTATAGAAATTAAAATATTTTCCTGACATGCATCCTAGTACATACTATAGGTTTGCACTTAAACAAAATTCCCAATTTTTTTATTCTAGAAGCTACATGACAATGTGCACTATTGCCGGACCCTGTATATTACTTTTATCCGTTAAGTTCCTGTAAAATAAGCATAAATTGTTTTGCCCATCATGCACAGAAACACTTTTAGCGCATTTGTAGTGCATGTTAAGTATATTTGACAAAAAAAGTGAGACCCTAAGTATTTTTTGTCTTTTACAGATCCAACATTCAACATGGATACCTTTAAAATTGTGGCCACTAAGGAAAAAAGAGGAATTTATTTTACCGCAGTGCCCCACCAATGGGAGAAGAAAAGCATCCTGTTTTGGCCAAATATGCTAAATTCGCCCAGAGAATTGCTCCGGGGAAATGCAGCTTCCAAACCCGAACAAGACTGGGAGGAATACCCATGCACGCTAAAGTTTAAAAATATTAAAACATTCGAAGAAGCCTTGGAACTAGAAAAACAATTCACCACTTGTTCAAATACAGATGCCGAGGAGGATATCCTAGTTTTGTCTTCGAAGACAAAATCAAAAAATTTGGAAAAGTCAAGCTCGACCATCAGCAGCGGTGAGACCATCAGAAGTTTTGCGACCAACAACAGTGGTGAATCAAACACTCTTCTAGATTTGAATTCCTTGTTTATGGGACCCGAAGTTGAATTGGACTCCAATCAAAATCAAACAGTTTGGGTATCTACTTCTCAGCAAAATGAAACATCAGTGCTAAATGCGCAACTTTTGGAACTGAAAACGGAGGTAAACAGCATCAAAGCCGAGATCAAAGCTGAAGTAAGTTCTTTGACACAAGAAATTGTTCAACTAAGAAAAGAAGTTAGGGAAGAATACAGAAAGGTCGGCGTCTTATTTGATGAAATTTTAAATAAAATTGAAGGGATTAAATTGCCCACCACTACTCACGAGGCTCTTCCTATTAGGCAAGATCTATTAAAAGAATATTCCTTTCCTCTTGCAAGTTTAGAGGAAATAAATAACTTTGAAACAGAACTGAAAGTGAACAAAGATCTTAGAGAACAGTTTTCCGAATTATTAAAAAAAATAGGTGGTACCACTGGCGAAGGTGACGCGACCAAAGTGGGTTATAAAGTTGTCGATACCATATTTTCAATGGAAATATTGACCTATTATTCTTGGACAGGTATCGCTAAGAAAAAAACAAATCAAGAAGGAAAGCATTCCTTTAGCGCACTTAAAACAATATTGCAAATTGTCTTTGATGCTCTTCTAATTTGCGACAATCGATACAACCTACAAAAACATGAAAAGCTTTTTAAAGAAGGCGTTTTGAAGCACGCTAAAAAGAGGTTTGAAAGGAAGGTTAAACAGCAGGAAGCAAAGAAAGGTCATGTTACAGCGGACAACGAAGGACAAGAAGAAAAGGAAAAGACAACATTAGAAGAAAACAAGGATAACAATAATTCATCTCCCAATTCATCAGATTCAGAAATTCCGGATATTCAATAAATAACTCTAGATAATATTTGTATGTATAATAATTATCATTAGTTATAAGAACGATTTTTTTTATTTATTTATAGAAAACTAGAGTTTTAGTTTTGTTACATTGTTTTAAGAATATTTATTTTCTTTAGTGACATTTTTTACACATTAAAAAATATGTTATGTTGTGTTACATATTTTATATAAATTAGTACTTTGAAAATAAAGACTGTTATAATGCATAATAGATATACTTAATATACAGCTTGACGCACAAGGATTGCAACATGGAAATAAGGAATAACACAATGAATTTATAGTGAACCCTCGATATTTAGGGTTTTTGTTTCCTGTTTCTCTTAGGACGTCGTAGTGCTAACCCCAGGCGTCGAACCTTACAACAATATATTAATATAGTAACTAACCTAACCTAACCTAACCTTATAACATTATATTGATATGATTCCTATGTATTTACTACAAATATATTTTATATACAGGTTCCGGCAATAGTACGTCGGGCATCTGTAGCTCCTAGAATAACAAGCTTAAGAATTTTGTTTAAGTGCAATCTAAAGTATGTTCTAGGATGTATTCCAGGAAAATATTTTAACTTCTATAGGGTGGCTCAAAAAAGTGTGAGTGGATCGGGATGAATTTTTTTAAATGGAACACCCTGTATATTATTGCATTTTTGGCTTCTTTTCAGATCATTTTACATAATCCTAAGATATGAGTAAATACATTTCGATAGTTTCAGAGATATTAATCAATAAATAAAAAATATATATTTTTTCAGCCTTAAAAGAATTATTAAAAACACAAGAACTGTCCTGAAATCAAAACTATATAAGATATTTACTCTAGATGGTTTGTACTTACTTTGTTATAAATTTGGTAATCATATATCATACAGGATGTTCAAAATTTTACGCCAAACTTTTTAAAATATAAAATAATTTTTCTTCGTTTTTTTTTAAATGGAAAACACCCTGAAAATTTTTTTCCCTATTCGGAGTATATCATAATTTTTATCGGTTTCGCAGATATTTGGGGTTTTATAGTAATTTCATAGTAATTTTTTATTAAAGACACCCAATGATTTTTCTTTCGTATTTTACCATTGAGAGTGTATCTGCTAAACCATTAAAAATTGTGAAGTACTTTAAATATAAAAAATGTTCATTTTTAATTATCCATCTAATGATAAAATAATATACGGGGTGTTCCATTTAAAAAAAACAAAGGAAAATTATTTTACATCTAGAAAGTTTGGCGTAGAATTTTCAACATCCTGTATGATTTAAGGTTATGATATTTATAGCAAAGTTTAGTATAGACCATCTAAAGTAAAATATCTAATATAGTTTTGATTTCAGGACAGTCCTTGTATTTGTAAAAATTTTTTAATAAAGTTTGAAAAATATTATTTTTTACTTATTTCTTAATATCTCTGAAACTATTGAAATATATTTATTCATATCTTAGGATTATGTAAACTGATCTGAAAGGAAGCCAAAAATGCAAAAATATACAGGGTATTCCATTTAAGAAAAATCATCCCGATCTACTCACACCTTTTTGAGCCACCAGAAGTTAAAATATTTTCCTGAAATACATACTTGTACATACTTTAGGTATACATTTAAACAAAATTCCCAAGTTTTTTATTCTGGAAACTACAGATGCCCGACACACTACTGCCGGACCCTGTTTACACATATTTATAATGTAAATTGTTGTATGCAATAACTCTTTACTCAACTAATAAAACATATTTTCCTATTAAAGCTGATCGAAGGCCCATACTCACTAGCGAGAGTATACTTGCGACAATGAGTCCACTCGGGTGTGGATAGACTTGCCAACATGGTCGCAAGTTGCAGGTTTTTGAGAAAGGTTGTTCTTTCAATGAAGTTTTGAATGCTCATCAAAGTAAATCAAAGTATTGCCGCCATTGCCGAGTGTGATGTTCACGAGCATATTCGCTAGTGAGTGGCATTTTTTACATTGATTATGACAGGTTTACAAAATGAAAATAATAGGGAAAAAATCATATTATTCCTTACTTCGAAGGGTATGAAGTAAAGGAAAAAATACAAGTGTTTCTTTCCATTCGATTGCGAACAATTTGCACTTAATTTCGTCCAAGTGATATAATTTTGGATTGTTGAAATTATTCTTACTTTTATAGTTACATTCATAAATATTTATGTGGGATGATGTAAATGGCAGATCAAAAAAATCTTTATAATTGTTAATAGCAGCACCATAAATGAAATATTTCCCTTCATTATGGATTGCATGTAAGAATTCAATAACAGTATTATCATTTGTCATAAACCATTTATTTTTTGGAGTATAAGATGATAAAATCATACTATCTGATACGTAAATAGTTTTGTACAATTTACAGGTTGGTGGAAACTCTCGTTTTCCATCTAGGAATTCTTTTTTAGCATAGGGCGTTATACAATGATGAGGATCAAGTTTTGCATTTGAATTTTGCCTTTCTGTGATCCGTCTGGCAATTTGTGCTAACGGATTTTTGCCGCTACGAACTAGTGATTTCAAACTGCCTAAAAAATTTTCAAAGGGATATGCACTAATATCTGTTAAAGATCCAAACTTTTTAACATCATTTACTACGTGGCACAGATTATGCACATTACTACTGATTGCGTCTTTGCCATATAAATCACCAAATGTTTTTATAAACTCAGGTATTAACTTATCAGCTACGTTGATAAACTTTGAATAGGCTGAACACGTTAAAATAGTAGTGGCACAGAATAACAGAAGATAATTATGATATACGGGAGGAGATAAAATATCTTTAAGAATTACCGGTCCTAAATAAAGTAAAAATGTCCTATATTCAGATCCTTTCCAAAATTTTAAACACTTCAACGGCCTTATTGCCCTGTGAATTTCAGCTGGCCTTCTAGCGTTACATAATAACAATTTTTCTGAGAGCAGCTGAATATCTCTTCCAGAGAATTTGGTTTTAAAATTATAATTGCCGTAAGCCCATCCATACAGACATTTTCTCATAACGCCTAAAAAACACTGAATTAGAATAATTATTAACGAGACAAACAAGTATAAATGTTAAATATTACCCAAGTCAAATAAATGAAGAGAATCAGCAATAATGATATCTTCCACCATATCAATGGGTAGTTCTAACAAAGGCGTTATCTCTTTATGGTGATCTTCATCCAACTGGTCTCTAAAACTTCGATCGGTTCTTAAAGGACTATCGATACTTGGGAAACTCATATGTCTTCCACCCTTGTCATATGTTCCCGTCACTGTGCATTTTATGCATCCATGAGCTGCATTAAAACCTACCGTTCCTACAATTAAAATATTGTTATAAATATGTATAACGTATAATACTTTATGTATTTATTAAAATATTTTCGGGAAAATTCAGAAAAATTTTCTAAATTTTCGATATGGATTTTTTTTTCTCGAAAACGGTTATTGTATCGAAAAATCGTTATATCGAAAAACTAATATAAATAGAAGTAGGTAATGTTATTCCGCTAATTTTTTTACGTATGATTGAAAAAAAAAATAATTTTTTCGTCCTAATACCCTTGATCGAAAACGACAATAAACGTCGGCCCAAAAAACATTTACATACGAAAATCGTTTTTCTCAAATAACTCCGTTACTATAAACTTTACGGAAAAAGTGGATAGAGCTTTTTTTGTAGAACTGACCGAGCTTTAGCCAAAGACACTTTTCGAGAAAAACCCTTTTTACCTTTCCCTCCCCCGCGCCTAACGCATGAGGTCCACAACTGGGGATTTTTAGTATGTCACTCCTAAGGGTCAACCCTACAACTTAAATTAATGATCCCTTGTGCGCTATTTATTTCCGCATTCATAATTGTTTTCGTTTCTTGGCCTAGAGTGTTTCTAGATAAACAGTAATGGTACTCACCTTTGATAAAACTTCTAGCTGGCGTATCACACACAAAATATTGAATAAACACTTTAACTGTTGTACCATTCAGCTGAATCCCACTTTCCAGAAGAATTTTAAGTTCATTTACAAATTCCTGCAAAAATTCTTGAAGAGGAGGTTTTGTTGGCCCACAGTAGATAGCAACAACCATCGGTTTTTCTTGTGGGAATTCTTGCACTCTTAGTAATATTGGCCAAAACTCTAGAGGCGAGCTATTGAAAGGAGGCAATCCATCAATATTAAAAATAAGGGATACTGATTTCGTATATCTTTCTTTAGACATTTGTAAAAGGGACAATACATTTTTTTGCACTTCATTATACCAAAACTGGCCATCGCCCATGGCTCTTATGGGACAAGAGCTTGGTGTTCCAATTAAAGTTCTACTATCCCTTGGCAATTCTTCAAGTTCGAGTTCGTTTTTCAGTACCCTCAATAAATCGTTCAGAGCTACATGAGGTATAGAGTATTTTAACGCCCACTCTTTTAGCTCTTGTTTTATATTGTTGTTGGTTTCCAAATTAGTTCTCCTCTGAGATTCAGTTTCAGATAAACTAACACTACACTCATCTTCAGAAGCAGTTTCAAAAATATCACAGTCACTACCTGATTTATGATGTTCATCGGTAGGATTATAGAAAGATGTAGTTTTTGTTTCTGATGTTGATGCTTCGGCTCGCAGTGATTCCTTTTGTTTAATTCTTCGGTAGAAAGTACTAGAATACCTAAATTTCTTTTTATTCACCTTAGGCATTTTACAAAATTTTAATAAAGCTTAAAAGCTAGTAAACAAACACTAAAACAGAGCAGTACACGATGCAGTCTGAGGCATGTACATTTATTAGGGTATATTAAGTTATAGTCACTATAAAGTAGCCGTTTTTGATCCCCGTGACTTTTTAGTGGCAATGGATGAGCGACGGCTACTTTATAGTGACCTAGGAAGGTAGCAGTAACCATTTTGCTACTTTCAATGCTACTATAAATTAGAAGTAACTAGGTGTCGTGGCCGCGACTACCCCGTAACTTAAATTGTTACTATAAAGTAACAAAAACTTAATGGAGGCATTATGGTAGCACTTGTTAGTAACCGCTACTTTGAAAAGTTACTATAAAGTTTTTGGTCTTTTATGGTGTCATATTTGAAGATTCGGGTAGTTCCAGCCACTTCTTTAAATTACATGTTTGCGACTTGCAATCGGGGTGTTTATTTTCCACTTTTATTGTAGGTAGGCACTAACCGGTCACTCTCGAAATATACTTCAAAGTGACTATCCCTTATAGAGTAACATTTTAAGTGGCAGAGTGGGCCCAGGAACTATACTTTAGGGGCAGTGACATTTTAAAAAGGACTGGGAACTATATTTGCTAGTTGGGATGTCAGATGGCAGTGAAGGAAAACAAAAGAAAAGTATTTAAGTGTGGAGGATGTTTGAAGATCATAATTATTGAAACACTTTAACCGACTCTGTAACTCGTTACCCAAGGCAAAAAAGTTAAACGCAAACAACTTTATTGATAAATGTATTGTTTCTACTTTGAAAAATACTAATGGGCCTTAAAATTAAAGAAGTTTTAAAAATTTTCTTGAATTTTTTTTTTAGTAAAATGAGAATAATTTATTCGCAGTCGAAAAAATTGTTTCCGCGTGTTTTTTAGGGTCAAATATTTCAAGTTAATGTATTCAAAAAGCAGGAAATGCTATTTTAGGAACGAAAAATTTTCTTATTTAACAACATGGCGGCTTTCACTTTGTTGTTTTGGATATTAAGATGGAGTAGTTCGAGTAGTCGCATACTGGACTAATAAAGTCGCAGTTCGGCCTAAACAGGTAGTACAATAGTCGCAAGATTGCCTAATTTAGTCATCCTAGAGTCTAGCTTGTGCCGCCCTCTATAATCTAAATAAACGAGGGAGTGGATAAACTATCGGTAATATATGTCGATGTATATTTAAATTTAGTTTTATATGTATCTTTCTTATGTCCCATTTTAATTAAGTTTTTTTTTATAAAAACAAAAACAGCAATGGAACTGTCTGACTGAACGGAACAATGAAGTGAAAATTTAAGATTTAAGGTTATGGTTCAATACAGTTGCAAAAAAGTAGTGCCCCGACGTCCTACCAACGTAAGAATAAGGAAATCTAAACAACGTTGGAATTAGTAAAACAGACGACGTTAGCATAACGTTGGAGTAGGTCCTGAAACTGACGTCGGAAAACTCTATATTGTCCAACGTTGTAACTACGTTATCCGAATCACTTAAAGATCACTTAAGCAAAAAAGGTTACAAGACAACGTTTATTCGACGTCGCAGAAGCTTCTACTTTGCTGTAGTACTAGTCGAACGTCGGCACAACGTTATAAAAACGTTTAAATTTATTTTAATACCCAAGGTAGGGAGCTAACTATTTTTTGTAACTAATCCAACGTTGTGTTTAGTAAACATGTGGTCGCAAGTCGTGAAAATGCTACGCATAAACCAGAAACCCCATAAAACACACAAAAATGGGACACCATCTACATCTAGCAATCGCCAGTCGATATAAAAATAGATATCACACACGGTCTTAAAAATGGAAGGAAAAGACAATATTGTCTTCATATTTGTAGAGGAATACATGTCTATATTTGTGTAATCGTAGCGACAAAAATAAAAAAATAGAAATAGTTTGCATGATGCCTTTACAAAAATATCTGAAGAAATGGGGATTTACATCAACGTTTAATTAGTAACTATGTCAAATTTCATAGTTTCGATATAAATGACATAATAAACTTTACTCTATTGTTGACTCGCCTTGTACATTCATACTGACATACCTTGTACATGATACTGAAATATTCGGATTTATTAAAAAAAATTATATTATTAAAATTCAATTTTTATTTTTGACTCGACAAAAAATTGCAGTATTATAAAATAAAAATTATCCTTTCGGATTTTTTAAAAATTAGGTAGAGGTTACTAGGTATTTCGTAATAAACATGTAGCTGCTATATTAAAAATATTTTGTGGTGTGCTGTTGCATAATCGACTAATTTTCAAGCATCGAACGGACGAAGGAAAGAAGCGAAGGGACGAAGGAACGAAGTAAAGTGACGAAGTGAAGTAACGCAATGAAGGGACGAAGGAGCGAAGTGTGAGTATGGGGCTTTATAGGATATACTCTAAGGATATACTCTAAGGATATACTCTAAGGATATACTCTAAGCAGAAACATGATGAACAACAGTCTAATATTTTTCATAACTGAACTCCTAACTGAATATCTGGTTACTTAATTAGCTATCGAACTAGAAAAACTGTCGGGCATTCCTTTACTGGCAAATGAATTAGAATATCTGAAAACTCTAATCAGAAAACTTTAAAATGAAAGCAAAAAAAAACTAATTCACCGCAATACACCAAAACGTTTTACTTTTGCACAGGACGCGGGTTTCGCTAACTATGTTAGCACGAGTATTAGCATCATCAGCAGATGATTAAAACTAAACTAATATTTACAATTTGAACGTTTATGTAGGCGCTCATCTTCTCTTCATCTGACCAGACGTGAAAACGATATTTTTTTCACGTCCCACCGAGGAAGTTAAGAGAAATTTATTGCACCCTAAAAATGTGACACCTTCAGTGAAGAAGCCTGAGCACCTAAGAAGCACAGGGGAAAGTAAGGAAAGTAAAGCAAAGAGGAACAACGAGAAAGTCCGGATATGAACAAGACTCATCCTCAAAAACATGACAAAAATCATAAAGGAGTGTGTAGTACTACCCCCAACCAATTACGAGGAAGCTGTTCTGAACAACCTCAGGGTAGGAAACAATAGAAAAAAACTTACGTAATATTCTCGGAGGAATAAAAGGTTTCAATTAAATGTACAATCAAGATTTTGTCCAAGAACAGAACACAGCTGTAACAATAAAAAAAGAAATTGGACAATTGTATAAATTAAAAAAATAATCCAAATGGAAAGGAATATTTAAGTTTGTAATTAACCTCCGGAGGTCGCGCGCGGACTCACAGTGCACAGGTACCCATTTTTCCCGATATACACACACCGGAAAAATCTAGGGATATCATTTTATTACAGTTAAAAATAAATGTTTTGAATAAACAACCACATATTTGTAGGCCGATTATTTCTACTTCGATTGAAACGAAGTAGTCACACTAGTTATTTCTAAATTTGGGATATTTGCAGAAGTGTTTATGCATTTTTTGTCAAATGTATAAAAAGCACCTAGTATTAATTGTTCGAATTTAACCTGTACTGGCTATGTTTTTATGATAACTGGCCAGAATTCATTCAAATAACTCTGTTTAGTATTAAAGGACGTTATGGAGTGTAGACATCTTAACAGAGACGAAATGCTAAGGGCCATGAGTATGCTCGAAGCTGGAATGCGCCAAATCGACGTAGCTAGAGCATTAAATACAACGTAAAGTTGTATTTAATACATATCGCGATTAAGTGCACGTTACCGTGAAAGTGGTGATGTTGCTGAAAGGCACACAGGGCGACATCGCATTACTACCCCCCAGGAAGATCATTTTTTACAATTAAATGCTCGACGTCGACCGACTCTTACAGCACCAGAGCTAAGTTTAATTCTCCAGGAAACACATAATGTAGCCGTTAGTCCTGACACTGTTCGCAATAGCTTAAGAGAGGTCAACTTAAGAAGCAGACGCCCCTGGAGAGCTCAACCCTTAACGAGAGGAAATCGAGAGGTACGATATTTGTGGGCTCAAGATCATGTTCAGTGGTCGAATGAACAATGGGCCAATGTTCTCTTCATGGATGAGTCACGCTTTGGAATTCATCCGGATTCAAGAAGGCTTAGGGTATGGAGAGAACCGGGAATCCTTATTCGGTTGGATTATGTTCAGGAAGTGCACCCTTATCAAGGTGAAACAGTTATGGTCTGGGGAGGAGTCCAGTTAGGCCGAAAAACCGATCTCGTTTTTCTTGAAAGGTTTCTAACAGGAATCACATATCGTGATTTAATTCTTGAGCCTGTCGTGTTACCATATGCCAATGATTTTGGGAGAAACTTCATTCTCGTGCAAGACAATGCACGGCCTCATACAGCCAGAGTGGTAAGTGAGTTTATCAATGCTCATCAATTAAACATCTTACCCTGGCCGGCACAATCTCCTGACCTCAACCCTATCGAGCACGTATGGGACGCGGTCCAAAGAAGAATTTTGAGAATGGGTATGTCTCGTGAAACTCGTAGGGATCTGGTTCGGGCCGTGAATGCAGCGTGGCAGGCTGTATCTCAAGAAGACATCGACAACCTAACCAGGAGCATGGAGAGACGATGTAGGGCTGTAATGAACAGTAGAGGAGGCCATACCCTTTATTAAGTAAAAATGGTTTTATCTTTTTTTTTCATTCACAGTTTAGAATTAAAAAAATGTGTGTATTTTTTGGAGTTCAATATAAATCAAGGTAAATTTGAAAAACTTGGTAAATTTCGCATTTTTATTTCCAATACGTCCTGTAAACTATGTGTTTATTTTAATTTTATTATATCAGAAATGCAAATAATAAAATTACTGACGATGGCTGGATGAAATTGTAATATCCCTAGACTTTTCCGGTGTGTGTATTTCGAAATTCGGGCAACATCAGATGCTGCTCCGCTTAGTATCTTCCTGTCTCTGCGTATTTTATAATTAGTGTACATTTGCAGATCGTTTAGTGTAGTTAGTATCTTTTTATACTCATATACGGAGTGTTTGTAATACTCTTTTTACATCAATAATTTTGTAATATTTAAAATAAAAATAGTTTTTGCCATATATCTGCTGTTTTGTAAAATCCTCAGCTTTAAAAAATAATGAAAAACTGAAAATAACAAACAAAAAGTTATGTTTGCTTGCTGTTGTGGGGAAACCAACAATCCTCTCGTTACCGGTTTCGGGACCTATACCCCATCGTCAGAGGAGTTAAACGGGCTTAAACTAGCGACTTAGTTTAGTGTCGATGAGTTATTAGATAAAGATCTAATAACGCCAGTACACAGATGGAAAGAAGCATTTTCAGGCGGCTCCATAAATATAAATAAAAATTGGTCAAGTGCGAGTCGGACTCGCGCACGAAGAGTTCCGTACCATTCATTATCTATACAACATTAGACACTATATTAGTATAAACTTTTTTTCCGATTTAGCTGAAATTTTGAATGCGCGTATAAGTAATTTAAAAAATATAAAGAAACCCATTACTAAAAATTATATTAATCAATAATAAATATGTAAAAAGTAAAAACAAATATGGAAAAATATGTAAAAATAAAAAAAAAACGATTAAAAAAAGTCGCCTTGACTAGGATTCGAACCTGCCTTACTACGGCTCCAACGTCATAGCAGCGTAAAGTCCTAGCGCTTTAACCACGCGGCCACCGAGGACTTGAAAGATTCTATCTAAAATTCTTACTTAAAAGATAATGTTTAGTGAAAGTCCTTTTTTTATTTATAAACATTTATTTAATTCTGTTTTTAGTATTTGTTCTTATAGCGGCAACACAGATACATTATCTGTGAAAATTTCAACTGTCTAGCTATAACGGTTCATAAGATAGACCTTTGTGACAGACGGATGGACGGACAGCGAAGTCTTAGTAATAGGGTTCCCGTTTTTGCCCTTTGGGTAAGACCCTAAAAAGTGAAAGGTTCTTGCAGTATCAATATGTGATATTTAAAATAAAAATATTTCTTGCCATATAACTGCTGTTTTGTAAAATCTTCAGCTGTCAACAATAATGGAAAACTGAAAATAGCAAAACGTTATGTTTGTTCAAAAAGTTATGTTTTTTAGATGTACTTATATGAGGCAGATCAAAAACGATTGCTTAATCCACAACTCACGTAAGGCTATTTGAACGAAGATGACGAATTAACTACTGAAAATGACGGTAACGAGGAAGAAGAAGTGGGTATTATAGAAAGGCAAGAACCCGAAATAAACTGTGATACAGAAAAAAGAAATTTCAGATTCTGCAGCACTGAATACAGTATTACCAATCACGGACCGGCAATTACTTTTTAACTTCATTTAATTTTAACAAATTTAATTTTATTTAAAGGTACCCGGTGGCGTAGAGGTACAGGCTCTCGTCTACCAATCTCAAGGTGTGGGTTCGATTCCCACACCCGGCATTTCATCAGCCGACTATTTTTATCAAAATAAAAATAGTTTGGGTACCTAGGTCGACTCAGCCTCAAATGAGTACTTGGGATTCACAATCCTGAGGTAATAATAGGCGGTTGAAGCGTAGTGCTAGCCACATTACCTTCCTTGTATACCGAACGGCTCTAGTATAGCAAGCTGTACCTTGCTACTCCCAAGGCGTTAAACGCTATATGCCGGAGCTATTATTATTATTATTATTATATTATAATATGTAATAATTATAAAATTTCTTGAATTTGGTAGTGAACTAATCAGAAATTATTGTCAATATTTTTATTTTATTTCTTTTTTCTTTGCCTCCCTTAAGCAGAAAGTTGAACTTCTGAACTAATTAAAACAAGGGAAAAGAAAATGAATGAACCGGCAAAATATTTTTATCAATTCAAAAAAGCAAGGCGTCAGATGAAAAGGTCAGGGAGCTGGAAAGTATTTTTAACGGTTGAAGTAAGATCGATTTTCTTGAACCTGCTTGTTACGGCTGAAAAAAGGAAATTTGTGGAAACAGAACAATTCTACTTAGGAGAAGAGTCCTTGTTACATCTTAAAACGATTCTTTCTAATTTGTTTAAAGTTTTTTTTAACAACTTGAGAAAGAGAGATTTTTAATTTTCCTACGTTGAAACTAGAAAATGAGAGAATAAATATATACTAGCAAGTTTTTTCCTCTGTAAATTAATTTTTAAAATGGTGCAAAAACTAAACGAACTATCAAGAAATCTAAAATGCATTTACCACAAATGAACACATGATATTTCAAGAGTACCGTGTGATCGAAAAAACCGAACGGCTCTAGCATGGCAAGTTGTACCTTGCTACACCCAAGGCGTTAAACGCTATATACGGGAGCTATTATTATTATTATATTAATTTTATTTATATTACCAGGATCGGCAATACAGAATTGTAATAATCGGACTCTTATGTACAGTATCACAATTTTATATGTTTAAAGTAAACACAAATATTCTGTAATCACTGTCTTACGGATTGTTATTTTCATCATTATTATTTATTTTTGTTTTTGAATAGTATCTATTAGCTTCTAGGTACCCGTAGGTACCCGGTGGCATAGAGGTACAGGCTCTCGTCTACCAATCTCAAGGTAGTGGGTTCCAATCCTACACCCGGCATTTCATCAGCCGACTATTTTTATTAAAATAAAAATAGTTTGGGTACCTGGTCGACTCAGCCTCAAATGAGTACTTGGGATTCACAATCCTGAGGTTATATATATATATATATATATATATATATATATATATATATATATATATATATATATATATATATATACTATGAGTGCTATATATATATATATATATATATATATATATATATATATATATATATATATATATATATATATATATATATATATACTATATATATATATATATATATATATATATATATATATATATACTATATATATATATATATATATATATATATATATATATATATATAGAAATTTATTGGGCAAGTCCACAGAAAGATTAGTCATGATACATGACTAAAACATGACTACCCGTAGACACTCAGTGTTTCTGCCTTCCGGCTTCATCAATACGGGAGGAATCAGCAACGATGAACTAGCGATCCTGAAAAAAGAGAAAGAAAAGGAGAAGCAAACGAGGCACAAAGGCGCCATTTGCAGCTGGTCCGGCAGTAGCTTACAATTTGAAGCGTTACTACCGAAACCGCCGCGGAGGCGTTCCAACACACCTCGCCGCTATCACCCTGGCCCAGAGAAAACAATAAACAAGGAAGTTATCGTGGAAACTATAAAAAAACGAAGAAAGAAATTTATTGGGCAAGTCCACAGAAAGATTAGTCATGATACATGACTAAAACATATATATATATATATATATATATATATATATATATATATATATATATATATATATATATATATATATATAGCTTATATATATATATATATATATATATATATATATATATATATCACAATATATATAATATATATTATTAATAATAGGCGGTTGAAGCGTAGTGCTAGCCCACATTACCTTCCTTGTATACCGAACGGCTCTAGCATGGCAAGCTGTACCTTGCTACTCCCAAGGCGTGAAACGCTATATACGGGAGCTATTATTTTTATTATCTATTAGCTTGTGCTTTTACGAGTTTTATGTTGACATTTGGTATTCGTAATGAAGCAAGTCAATAAATCGTTTATATTTAGATTATCATATGTTTTTATGTCTTTACACCAGTAGCAACGCTTAAGACCTCTTGAATTTGGCATGCGGACTCAGAGGTCGCACGCGACCTTTTATGTGGAAAATAAAGCGCGACCCCGCCGAAAGGCTAAGAGATATAGTAAAACAGATTAATTCTGCACAAGAATCCAGCTGTAAAAATGAAATCAGGAATTTATCTCTGTAAACAGTCTGTAGATATTAAAAAATTGAATTGTAAACTAGTGAAAATGTAAAAAGAATATCAACGAGATACAAATTAATCTCTGAAAGTATTTAGTAATGGAATAATATTACGAAATTCGTAATGCATCTTTAGAGAATATAAAAAAATAGAATCCACATACAGAACTGTAGAAAAGCGTATAAAATTAATTAAATTTTTCAGACTACATAAATCACGCTATTCAAAAACCAACTAAAACCATAAAGTTAAACGTTGCACAATTATGACAATGCCACTCTGTATCGACTTTTTCCTCGGATAATCCTGGCTTTTCTCGTTACTTTTCGCAATCGATCAAACACAATGCCAATTTAAGAGCGTAGTGCTGTAGGACTGGAACCGCTTCTTGTTTTTGTAATTAATCAAGACCGGCGATAAATCAGTTACGTCAAAAAACTCATTTTCAAGATGCCGCATAAGGAGGAGGACGAGGATTCCTTGGCGAGTCTCTTTTCTCTTGTGGAAGGTCGTTAAAAGCGTTCGGTTTGTCGCAATTGAAAGCGTTTTTCTTTTTACTACAGGTTATGTGCATTCCTGGCAGTAGCGGCTCGACGGGTAAAGCAAATAAAACAAAATTTCACATGTAGAATCTAAGACAAATCTTAATTACATCACTTCATATATTTTTTGAATTGACCTTTACACACTTTAGACACAAAGAGATTTTGGTATGCTTGCATCTGTGTATTACAATGTAGAATGTAGAATGTTTAGGAAGGGAGCTAATCACCGCGACCTTATAGATCTACTGTGTTCCCCTTTCTTGAGTTATAACGAGTTATAACTCATTATACAGGTCTCAGGGCTTTAACAAAAGCCAGTATTTGAGACGGATCCATAGATGCCAGCTCTCCATCTTCGACATCAGCCGCACCAAAGTTCATGGCACGAATGGTCGTCGTCTCGGCGCACTCAGTGATAAGGTGTTCTGGTGTTTCCCCATTTTCCCCACAGAATCTGCATTCGCCGTTGTTTCTCAGCTTCAGCCTACTGAAGTGTTCGTTGAGGAGACAGTGTCCTGTTAGAAACCCCGTGACAATCCGAAGATTGTTTTTACTTAAATCAAGGAAAACCTTTGATTTTTCTCGGCCGTAAGTCCTGAGGAGGAACTTTTTCGAGTTTTTTTTACCCGTGGAGGACACCCATTCCAAGTTACGGATGGAGTCTTCCAGATTCTTCGTGTATTACAATATACAACCACAACCATGCATTAATTTCAGAGATATTAATAAATAGATAAAAAATATATATTTTTACCTTCCTTAAAAAAGTTATTACAAATAATAGAAGAACTGTCCGAAAATCAAAACTATAATAGGTATTTACTTCAGATGGTCTATACTTACTTTGCTATAAATATCGTAATCTTGAATCATACAGAGTGTTCAAAATTCTACGCCAAATTTTCTAAAATATAAAATAATTTTTTTTTAATGAAACACCCTGTATATTATTTTTTATCAGAGGAAGAGTTAAACAAATGGACATTTTTTATATTTAAAGTATTTCAAATTTTTTAATGGTTTCGCAGCTACACGCAGTATTATTTCGTATGGCTCTTTCAATGGTAAAATACGAGAGAAAAATCATTGGGTGGCTTTGATAAAAATTTACTATACCTATATAGAAAATGCCATATGAAATATAATACGGGGAATATCTGCGAAACCGTGAAAAAAAAAATTACATACTCTGATTTAAAAAAAAAAGTTTATTAATTCTCCTTCTACTGAAAAGATAAAATACAGAGTGTTCCATTTAAAAAAAAAACGAAGAAAAATTATTTTATATTTTAGAAAGTTTGGCGTAGAATTTGAAATATCCTGTATGATTTATCACTACCATATTTATAGCAAAGTAAGTACCGTTCATCTAAAGTAAATACCTAATATAGTCTTGAGCTCAGAACAAATCTTGTTTTTAATATTTTTTTTAAGAAAGGATGAAAATATTTATATATTTTTGTATTTATTAATAAATCTGAAATTTTTATTTATTAATAACTCTGAAATATATTTACTAATATCTTCGGATTATGTAAAGTGATCCAAGGAAGCCAAAATGCAATAATATATTGGGTGTTCCATTTAGAAAAAAAGCATCCCGATCCACTGACACTTTTTTGAGCCACCTTATAGAAGTTAAATTTTTTTTTCTGAAATACATCCTAGTACATTCTTTAGGTTTGCACTTAAACAAAATTCCCAAGTTTTTTATTCTAGGAGTTACAACAGATGCTCAACGCATTAGTACCGGACCCAGTATATTTCTAGGCATACCTATTTAAAAGGCTTAGCACGCAGGTAAAGTCTTTAAAATATAGTAAAAATTAAGTAAAAATAAAATATATTAAAATATAGTAATGAGTTGAATTGCCCCAATTTCATTTCAATAAAAGATACCTCAGAATTGTTTTTACATCTTAAGTCATTGAAAAAACTATTCCATATATGCATTCCAGATCGTAAAATTGAATTACTCAACGAATAATAGATAAAATATTACGTAGTTGTATTAACTAAAATAACTTTGAAAAAGCTAGCACTATAAAAGCGTTTTTATGGATATAAAACAACAACAAACAAACAATTGAATACGTCAATCAATCCTATGTCATATACTAACATACTAACTGTCGTTGTTTATCTGAAAAATAAAAAATTATGAGGGTGGGCTACTTTTGAAAAACACCGGGTATACCAATTATTATATGTTTATATTTTTTAATATCACCTTTTTAAATTTTTGCTTCTGACAATATTGTCGGAAATGTTTCTTACTTTGATGTTTTTTTTTCGATCACACGGTACTCTTGAAATATCATGTGTTCATTTGTTGTAAATGCATTTTAGATTTCTTGTTAGTTCGTTTCGTTTTTGCACCATTTTAAAAATTAATTTACAGAGGAAAAAACTTGCTAGTATACAGGGTTGTTCACCACATACGACACGGAGTATTGTAGCTAAACGATGAGATTTTTACAAATTGTAAGTTTTGGGTTCGATGAAGGACTATTAGAGGTACAATTTAAAAATAATTTTACAAGATACAGAGTGTCCCAAATAAGTAAAAAATATCAAAGTTGTATTTTTTTAAATGGAACACCCTGTATATTATTACATTTTAGTTTCTACGATTAAAATAAAAGGTAAATTTGATTAAGGTTTATTATACTTAAACCTTACCGTTTTTGAAATATTTTCAATTTTTGTGAAATTGCAGTAAAAATTTTAAGGCTTCATTTCTCCCAGGGTATCAAAGTTTTAATACTAAATATTTACTGAAGTTTATTTACTGATCAGTTATTGTGTTGCAATAATAAAAATAATACTACCTTATACAGAGTGTCTAAAAATTTATTTTAAATAATTATTAGCTTCAAACGGCAATAACTTGTTTAATTTAAATGGAACACCCTGTATATTTTACGAGAATCAGATGCACAATTTAATTGTCTATCAAATTATATTATACCATTTTTTACCTATCTCTTTAAGTTTCCGTAGAAAATTTATTTTCTTGTAATTTAGAACTTATTTATCAATATATCCATGGACTATTGACATTTTAGATTATTTTTAAAGATGTATCAAATTTTTAAAGAGTACAGATACTAATATTGTCGATATAATTCGTTTATTTCATTAAAAAATAAAAAAAAACTGTTTAAATATTTGTTAAAGAGGATCAGTTAATATGATTCCAGTATTCAAACAACATTAACTGACTGTTTGCTTTGATTAATAATAATTGCTCCAAATACTAAAAAACTGAATTTTGTATGGGCATTAGACAGTGTGATAAAAAGTAACACCTTAAAAATGATATTTCATTTTTTAATAAATGCTTATTTATAACTACAGAGACTTTAATTTGATAACTTATTATTATATTGATTTCTGACTCAAATCCACATTTATTTATAATAATTTAATAACGAACACAATTAAGTATGTAATTAATTAGTATATGGGCGCAAATAATGGTGTTATATTTAATTAATGGTATACTCTTTTATAAAGATTTAAATAGTTTTCTTTTTGCATACAAATGGGCTAGTAATATTATCGTTTTGCTAAAAACGATAATATTACTAGTCTGTACATTTTGTACATTTGTTGCTTTAAAAACAATCTAAAATGTCAATATTCCATTGATATATTGATAAATGAGGTCTAAATTATAAGAAAATGCATTTTATACGAAAACTTGAAGGGATAGGTAAAAAATGGTATAATACAATTTGATAGACAATTTAATTGTGCATCTGATTCTCCTAAAATATACAGGGCATTCCATTTAAATTAAAGAAGTTATTGCCGTTTGAAGCTAATAATTATTTAAAATAAATTTTTAGACACTCTGTATAAGGTAGTATTATTTTTATTATTGCAACACAATAACTGATCAATATATAAACTTCATTAAATATTTAGTATTAAAAACATTGATACCCTTGGAGAAATAAAGCTTTAATATTTTTACTGCAATTTCACAAAATTGAAAATATTTCAAAAACGGTAAGGTTTAAGTATAATAAACCTTAATCAAATTTACCTTTATTTTAATCGTAGAAACTATAAATGTAATAATATACAGGGTGTTCCATTTAAAAAAATACAACTTTGTTATTTTTTATTTATTTGGGACACTCTGTATCTTGTAAAAATATTTTTAAATTGTAGCTCTAATAGTCCTTCAACGAACCCCAAACTTACAATTTGTAAAAATCTCATCGTTTAGCTACAATACTCCGTGTCGTATGTGGTGAACAACCCTGTATATTTATTCTCTCAGTTTCTAGTTTCAACGTGGGAAAATTAAAAATCTCTCTTTCTCAAGTTGTTGAAAAAAACTTTAAATAAATTAGAAAGAATCGTTTTAAGATGTAACAAGAACTCTTCTCCTAAGTAGAATTGTTCTGTTTCCACAAATTTCCTTTTTTCAGCCGTAACAAGCAGGTTCAAGGAAATCGATCTACTTCAACCGTTAAAAATACTTTCCAGCTCCCTGACCTTTTCATCTGACGCCTTGCTTTTTTGAATTGATAAAAATATTTTGCCGGTTCATTCATTTTCTTTTCCCTTGTTTTAATTAGTTCAGAAGTTCAACTTTCTGCTTAAGGGAGGCAAAGAAAAAAGAAATGAAATAAAAATATTGTCAATAATTTCTGATTAGTTCACTACCAAATTCAAGAAATTTTATATTATTACATTTTATAATATAATAATTTTAATATCAGCTAAAATACTTAAGTACGCACTTACAGTAGGACACAGTAGGAAAACTTGGAAAATCCTAGCAAATATATACACGAGCTGTCTAAGGAGAAAACATATACCGCAAAACTGGAATAGCGCCAACATAATTCTAATTCATAAGAAAGACAGCAAAGAAGATATCAGAAACTATAGACCAATAAACCTACTACCAGTAACATACAAGATAGTTACAAAAATAATAAACAACAGAGTCCAAAACACGCTAGACGCTGCACAACCTCGAAAACAAAGAGGCATTAGATGCGGCTTCAGCACTATTGATTAGCGATGGGAACTATCGAATGAATTAGACTATCGAATGGTTACTGAATGAATGATTTCAACTATCGAATGGTTTTATTCGAATAAAATCATTCATTCATTTGTATACTAAAGCATATGTGACAACCTTGCCGTGCGACTAAATGGTTATCGTTGAGCCACGACTATCGAATGCTTTTGATAAATGACATTTAGTATTCGTTTGATTTTTGTATGCGTCAGTGCATTATTAGTTCTTCCAAATTTTTATAACTTCGCCTTATAAATACTGTGTTATTTTTGCGTTTATTAAAATATTTAAAATACCAAAATAGTTTTTTTTTAATTGACGATTGTGTGCGTGTGCAGGTGGTCAAAATTTTTCCGAAAATTTGTGTGATTTTCCGTAGTCCGATCTTTCAATTATTTAATTTTATATGGTATATGGTCTATTTTTTAATGGGAAATTTTGAGAAGTAGCAATTTTTAAGAGAGATGAGATGAACTTACAATTAATTTTAAAAATACATATTTGTATTTTAGATGTTTTAATAATATGAATTAGTTGAACTTAATAATCATATTTAAGTAATGTGGTTAAGTAAATGGGAGGTGGGGGGTTATCGAACTCGAACTATGGTGTGAGAAAATTAAATTGTTAAAAGTTTTACAAGTGCCAATTTAAAAAAAAAAGTTAACGATGTTCGTATTTTGTTGAGATTGTTTATGCTAATTCTCTTATTGTAGTTTTTTGCAGAAGAAATATTTTATTTATTTTTTAAAGTAAATGCCAGTAAAAGTAAATATTATTTTTAAATAGCAATTTAAAGTACCTAATATAAATAATTTTGATTTCCAATTTTTTATTTATATTTTCCTTCCATTACACTGCATGCTTAGAAAATTAATAAATGTTTATATTTCATGATTTTAAAATTTGTTGTTAATATAACAAATTAGTTCTGTAATTATTATTATTTAATAAACCAACGTTGCCAAAAAATTTAGAGACTATTATTTTTAAATAGTATCTAATATAAATAATTTTGACTTTTAATTTGTTGTTTATATTTTGTTAGTACTTAAAAAAAATATATTAAATGATTTTAAATTTTGTTGTTAATAGGTACAACAATTTTATTTATTACTGTTATTATTATTTTTTTAAATAAACCAGTCTTTTGCTTAAAAATATTAAAAATCATTTTGCTACATCCAAAATAAAAAGTATTATTGCAGCGTAACAACAGAATATTAATAAAAAAATGCAAAATATATAGACATACAATCCCTAACTAACTAAAGCCAAAAAATAATATTCTTTGCTAATATCAACTAATACCAATATATGGCAACGGCGCCCTTCATAATGTATTTTTCTGTGTAAATACTAGCACCTAAATAAAAAAAATAATGTGTCCTTATCTTTACTCCGCAAAAAATCAAAGATGCCGGCTTCTTTCATAGCATTGCCACCGACCGCTGTCCGGTTTCTCGGAAAGAAACCTACGTCGCTGGGCGACAACTAAAATCCAGTTAATATTTTATTATAATCGATCCTGACGAATAAATGAATTTTATAAATTAATTAATTTTATAAATGAATAGTTTTTGCTGCCGAATTACTAGAATACAATATTTCAAGGCAGATGACGCATCTATTCGATAATTTTTATTCGAATAGTTTTCAACGAATCTTTTCTTACTAGCAATCGAATTATTCAAATGAATTGCAACTATCGAATGTTTCGATAGTATTCATTCGATAGTTCCCACTACTACTATTGATCACATATATACACTGAGAAAAACTATCAGCCGAACAAAAGAATACGAACTTCCACTAGCCAATATAAAAAGAAAATATAAAAAATAATATACAAAGAGGCCAAGATATCCCCAAATCTGTTTACAGCAATACTAGAAGAAATCTTCTCTCAACGGACTGGACCAATAAAGGATCAAAAGTTGATGGAGAATATCTTAACCCTCTAAGATTCGCTGGTGACATAGTCCTAATTGCCAATAGTCCTGAAGAACAAGCTCAAATTAACAAACTAAATACAGTCAGCAATAAAGTGGGTCTCAAAATGAATTTAGCAAAAATTAAGGTAATGTACAACAATGTAGTGGAAAGAAAAGACATTCTAATAAATAACACAACACTGGAAATAGTAAAACAATATATATATTTGAGATAACTAATACACAGTCCGGGATCTGTTCTACGGGTAACCAACAAAAGCATTAAGTTACCATGGAGTACTTATGGAAGAAACTCAATCATATTTAAATCTAGAATGCTACTCTACCTAAAGAAGAAAACATTCGACCAATGTGTACTACCAGTCATGACCTATGCATGCGAAATCTGAACACTAAAAACGGACATTATAACGAAACTGCAGGTCGCACAACGCTCAATGGAACGAAATATGTTGGGAATAATCAAAAAAACCGTAAAAGAATAGAGGGGATACAACAAAAGACCCAGGTAATAGATGTTATCCGCAGAGTCAAATCAATCTAAAGGCAATGGACAGGACATCTGACAAGAACATGACATAACGGACAACAGCGGGACCACAAAGATTACAGCATGGTACCCACGAGGAATTAAAAGACCTAGAAGAAGACCAAATATGGGATGGGACCATGATATTAGGAAATTAGCAGGGAGAACATGGACTTGCATAGCCAACAATAGACAACAATGGGCCCAACTACAAAGAGCGTATCTAAATGTGTGAGGGAGGCTATACCATAATTGGAATTGGTCGATTGAGCTGAAAATGATGATGATGATGATGATTAGTAACTGACTTATTTGAGGAGGTGAATAAGAGTTTCTCGAGGCTAGATATCTAGTTTCTAGAAAGGAGCAATGAACTATTAAAGTTTGATGCTATGATGGAAAAAAATAATTTCTATTTAAATAAAGTGGTCGAAACGACTTCGGATCTAACGCCTGGAATCCCAAACGCACTATCGCTACCTACGATTTCTACATTTTTTGCTGAAGTCGTTTTCATAATTCCATTTCTAAAACTAAATCAGTATAAATTAAATCTGTAAAATTATTAATAGATATATCCCTGAGCAGATGTCTCGACCTTCCGTTAATACTCATAACTAACGACATCAGAATGTCCATATGTGTCTTTGTTGTATTACACTATAAGAGTACAATTCCATTAATTTATTTTCATTGCACTTGTTATGGCATTTTTGTGTATAGTTTAAGCGCCACTCCTATGGGCGTATCACACGAAACCTTGTAACAATACTTTTATTTATACCATCTGCAGAATCACGTAACGATTCGCGAATTTGAAATATGATATAGATTAAAGTGAATAGCGATCTTGAAAATAATATACTACAGCAGTTTAAACTATTGCTATAAATTAATTTGAAAGGGTATTTACGGCAAATGAAAAAAATATCCCAATTTTTATATGGTTTTATCAAAACGATTGTGTTCCTTGAAAAAAGAATCTGTTATGAGGCTCATGTAATCTATTAAAATATAAATAAATGTATTGCTTAGGTATCAGGAGATAATAATATATTAATAATATATTAATAATATCATTCTGGCAAAGGAGTACGACAGGTAGACGCGATATAGCCAAAGCTGTTTACGGCCCAACATTAGAATAAATCTTCCGTCAACTGGACTGAACCAATAAAGGCTTTAAAATAGAGGGAGAATATCTTAACCATCTAAGATTCGCTGATGACATAGTCCTAATAGTCCTGAACACCTACAAGCACAAATTAGTGAACTAAATACAGCCAGCAATAAAGTGGGACTCAAAATGAATTTAGCAAAAACTAGAGTAATGTACAACAAACTAGAGGAAAGAAAAGACATAAATAACACAACACTGGAAATAGTAGAAGAATATATATACTTGAGACAACTAATACACAACTCGGGATGTCTACTACCTACAAAAAAATAAATATTGTATATCAAGTACCCAAACTCCAAAGAAATCGAAAGAAAATACAAAGAATATAGTATGATCATCATCTAATCATTTATCTGATGGTGGAAATGACATGCAATGTCATTGACATATGTCGTTAAGTTATGACTGAGAAGCTTCATTCAGAACCTCGCGATTAGTGGAATAAATTAGTGGTTTCAATTACACTTTATACTTTTTAGTTTTAGATCATTCACATTATCTCAAGAACACAATTAAAATTAATAGAATATCCTAGCAACAACTTGGGGTAGTCAGTTGTATCAATAGAGAAAGCCTAATATTTAGCTTATGAAACAATAAACTTTTGAGTTGTAACAACAATTTCTCTTGACAGATGATATAATCAAAGGCCAAAATGACATTCCTCGCAAATTTTGAAGTATAATTAGTGAAAAAGTTACAAGTTTGTCAGCTTTTTCCACTAATTGAATATTACTACCACTAATTTTGACGTTGTGAATGCTTAAATTGATATTAAAGGAACAAACTTCTACACCAATTGAAACCACTAATTTGGACGTTCGGAATGAAGCTTGAGTTTTATTCTGTCAAAAAAAATTATATCAAAGTACCTTTGCCTTTCAATTTCGATTGCAAGATGCTGTTAAACAGATTTGATTTACACGTTAACTACCAGACTTTAAACATTTATAAAAATGGAATAACTGTGATGTTTTTTTGTAAACTTAAGGTGAAAAACTTAAAATGCTTAAGCTAAAAAAGTGATATGATTTAATTACTTCATACTACCGACGAACAACAATGGCAATATCCAAAACTGCAAAGGGCCTTCCAAAATTTTCCAAAAATTAATCCAAATTGTATCGATAATGAAACACACTTTCCGTGAGATAACCGGGAGAGTTTCGACCGAAACAGCACTCGCGCTCGCGACTTTCGCCTTCGATTCGCGCCGTCAACCGACAGACACCGGACTGGTTTCGCTCTTGCTGGCCGACCCCGCGCAAGAGTTTGCGGAAGGAGATTTGCGAAGGACGAGAAACAACATACGAACACTGATATATACACACACACAAGTCGGAGAGACATATTGGCATAGTTGAGATGCCGATACCGTCGAGATACGATGCAAGTGATTGTGGCTGTAAGTACAGGGTTAGGTTAGCATATTGTATTCCGGAACTTCGGCAGCATATTCTGCAGATAAAGATAAGTAAAACAGTTCGTATAAATGTATGCACTAAAATGCTTAGTTTCGGCGATACAGGATGTAGAAGTTTTATTTTTATTGCGATTTTTAAAAATAATTTCTGGAAATGTCAATATTGGGATGAAAATTGGTGTCTGGGAGTTTTTTGGCACTTGCTTTTGATGTCAATATGACTCCTATTTGTAGGAGGCGCCACCTACATGTGTTTTAATTGTTTTGATAGAAAAATATACATTTCCATGACTTTTTACGTAAAAAATGTCTCTTGGTAAAAATCGCTGCAAGTAAACGTTCTCCAGACATTTAGAATGGAAATAGTCAATACAGGTCATTATTGACAAAAAATAAACCCGTTAAGTAGATAGTTATTTGACTGAAATAATAAATTCGGGATATTTTTATTTTTTTTTAAGTTAATCATAAATTTGACGATCAAAGAAATGATGATAAAACAGTTTCTGTCGAACTTTTGACACAAAAAACATTTCAAATTTATGATTTTGGTCTAATAACTATTGGGGATGTATTCCGTTGCAAAACCAGGCGAACTACGGTAAAGAGCGGTTCCTGAAAAACATCGGTTTGATACGGAACGGTTTGGTAAAATACTGGAAACGTCAAATGTTGACGTTTTCTAAATTTCAATACCTCTATTATAAAATTTATCTTTTATGAATTTTTAATGTACCTATTCTCTGCTTTTACGTTTGCTTCTTCTTTTCAATGGAGTTTAATATTCAAAAGTACTTTATTAATAAACTGTTAAACTCGTTAGACAGCTCAAGTTAAGATTTGCAGATCCAATATTAAAACAGATCAATAATAAATAGACAAATCTAATCAATATTTATATTTTTGTAGTTTACAAAACATTCACTTGTCTTGTTTTTCATGTTTAAATGGCCCTAAAAAGTCATTCTATTTAGTTAATGAAATTTATTTACCTTTACTGCCTACCTCCATTGCTTTTGGATGTAAATACAAAATATTATTACAAATGTTAGAAATTAAATGAGAATTCTTCAATATTCAATTCTTCAACTTCCAATATTTGCTTGATTCCTGTCACATAAATGACAATGATAGACAAACAAAACCAGAAAAACCAGCCTTCTCGCGTTGGTTAGTTTGGTGACAGTTTATAACGTCACCGTTGGGTGAAAAAGTTTACAATTGGAACTCAGGTTCCGTTACAAATAGGTTCAAGCTAGCTCAGTAAATAATTAAGTAAAATATATGCACAGAACAAGAGATATCAAAAGGAAGGTGTATGGAAAAAGTGTATTGATTGAAAAGTCCAAAATGTACTGGATTCGTTTAATAAATACCAAATTCAGAGTTAAAACAAATTGTCAAAATCTATCATAAGATGTATCAAATAGTTAAATAAGAATTAATGAAATATATATACTAGTAGAATATTCTTGTAAAAGTGAACTATCCGTAAAATAAATTAAACCATGAATAGTATCACAAAATATTGTTGTGACTAAACTGTGAACAACCCTGATGCGTATTTGTGATTATGTTTAAATGACAGTAAAGAATAAAATGAAATTTAGATGTAAAAAAAATCCCCTGGTATACCAAGTTCACATACGATCGTATATTAAAAGTAATAAATTTTAACAAATCATAAACGCAATAAAATAAGAGATGATCAAAATCTTATTTATCATCCAGTGGTCGTTCCAGTCAGTCCATGAGAAAATCCAGATTGGTGGTCTTCAGTGTCACAGTGGCATTCCTCGTCACAGTGGCATTCACGTCACAATGGCATTAGTTGCAGTACCAAATCCAGTACAAAAAAATTAGTAAGAAATCTTATGCTAAACCGTAATCATCACTAAGGAGTAATAGCCAAGGAACAAGAACCCTAAAATATGATCTATTTTAGTGACACGTTATGACACTTGCCAATCGGTCTTCAATGATTTCCAAGACTGTAATTCTACTGAACAATCCCAATATAGAACGGCGACAAACCAAAATTTCACTAGAATTTCTTTCTTTTATTTTCGGCAGAGATCAGAAGGCTTCCCCTGCTTTCACCAAGACGGTTCAAAGTCGAAAAAGGACGCGTGTTTACAAAATCCGCAAAAGACGCTGGACTCCAAGATACCAACCCAAAACCCAACACTGGCAACCAGTAAATCAAAAGACACAAAATAAAATTTGACATACAATTTTATTTAATGCATACGAATTGGGTGAAACATTTTATTACATCATAATAAACATATTATAATCCATATATGAACATAATATCTTCGGAAAATTATTAATACATTTTCCGATCATAAAAAAAACGATTAAAAAAAAATCGACAAACAATTGAAACGTCAGTCTGTAAATCGTAATATAAACAAGATGAAATTTAGGGAAAAATCAACTATAATCAGGTAAAACCAATTGATTACACACAGGAAAAATACATAATAAAATCCTTAACCCATATGTATATTGCAGACCCAACATTCGCACTTGTTGCGTTGAAAATAGACCAAAGATAATCACATCTAAAAGTCTATGTTCAAGAATCCTCCGAAGAAATATGCCAAGAATTATCCTAACACAAGCATAAGTCTAAATAAAGAATGAGTAACCACTGTAGAAAGAAAGGTAGGTTTTAAACAGACAAATTGATATTTTATTAATGAGGTTTTATATTACAGTTATCGGAGACAACTCCATCCAAAGAAATTGTTGTGATGATGAGACTTATAGATAAGATATTATTAGAAATTATATGTACAGTTAAGAAGTAAGCTAATTAATCGTTATTATTCAAGTTATTCAAATAAGTTTTAGTTTTATTCCTAAAAATAAGCAAAATAAGTAAAATAAGTTATGGTGAAATTTTAAACCGTAACAAGTTATAACCGAATTTTTCAGGAACCGTGTTCCGTAATATGAAAACTTTCAAGAAACCGATAGAAACGGAACATAAAACCATAACCAAGATAAGCAACGGAATACACCCTTAGTCAACATGTTTAATTTATGTCAATGATGACAGGTATTAATTATTTCGATTCCAAATATCTCGAGAACCATTACTCGTAGGGATTTTTCCCGAGAGACCTTTTTTACGTAGAAAATGTTACGAATGTATATTTTTTTACTGACTAATTTTATACAGGTACAGACGAAAAGTTATTACTCTTCAATCCAGTAAAAAGATATGTACTCTCTACAAATAGAAGTCATATTCATATCAAAATCAAATTTCCCATTTCAAAAAACTCCCAGACACCAATTTTTATCCAAATATTGACGTTATTGCAAAAATTATTTTTAAAAAATCGAAATGAAAATGAAATTTCTATACCCTGTATCTCCGAAATTAAGCATTTTAGGACATACATTTATACAAACTTTTTTACTTATTTTTATCTGCAATATATGCTGCCGAAGTTTCCGGAATACATTTCGGAACACCCTGTAAATTGCAATAATTTTGATTCCTGTTAATATTTTCAAAATAAAAGACCAAATTCACCACAATACAACAAAAAACGCACGTTTCCTAGCACTTTGATGCACATTTTCTTTACAAAATAAATGTAATGGAAATCCTAGTTATTAAATATACATGAGAATATATTTAGTTTTCATTCTAATTAAATTTTCATTATTTACAAGTTACTTCATATTCATACTATTTCATACAATTCATAAATTCATTATAGCTGTTGATACCATATACAGTATGTATATCCGTTTTGTAGCTACCGGGAATCCGTAAGGGGGGAAAAGATATTCTCTCGACGTTTCTCGTAAAAAAATAGACGACGCATCCCATCAATAAAAATTCGACAAATTTGCAAGTAGCCAATGAAATGAGTGGGTGGAGTGTTTTGCGGGTTTTCCAAGCGGAAATCTATACTTAAAGCGGAACTCAAGAACCTAGAAAACTCAATCCGTAACATGGAATGGGAATCCTCCAACGGTCTAAGACACTCGAAAAAGTTTTTTGAGAACTTACGATCGAGAAAAATCAAAGTTTTTTCTTGATTTAAGTAAAAACCGGGTTTTCACGGGATTTCTAACAGGACACTCTCTCCTCAACGAACACCGTAACAGTAGATTGAAGCTAAGAAACAACGTTGAATGTAGACTCTGTGGGTGAAAATGGAGAAACACACGGATACAATACACACCAGAACATAAACTTTGGTACGGCTGATTTAGGAGATGGAGAACTGTCCCCCTTGTAGCCGTTTTAAATACTGGCTTTTGTCAAAGCCCTGAGACTGTATGATGAGTTATAACCCTTTATAACTCAAAAGATGGGAGCACAAAATAGATCTGTGAGATTGCGAGACCCCTCCTAAACATTCTACATGAGTTTATTTAATAATAAATATTTTTTTGAAAAAATTATTTAGATTTGTTCAAAGATCTTTGTATGCATCCATCCTTGGATACCCAGATCTTACCCATCCTTGTTCGGTGATAATTGTTTTGTCTCTTCTCCCCGCTTTTGTGCGTAGCTTCGCTCTTTTGAATCAAGCCGGCGTTGCATGTCGTTGTTGTTGTGGTCTTCGAGGGCAAGAGATTCACCTGCACCGTTTATCTTGCCGGTATTTGGTCAGGTATGCGCCTCGTTCGGCGACCGGTATTCAGTTGTTTCGCTTTCACTATCGGTAGCGAACGTGTTAATAAACTGGCGCCGTTGTATAGGTGATGGAGAGCGGAAGGCGTTTGGTTGTTTTGTAAAATAATACGCCCATGCATGATTTTTTTATTGTTTTGGTCATGTGAATATAAACGAATAACGTGAACATTTACATTAAGTATTTATATACAGCGAAATTCATAAGTATCGTCGACAAAATTTGGTAAAAAATGTAAAGAAGGTATATTATTTCCACTGAAGAAATCTATATAAACATAGGTATGACTGTTTGGTTATATGGATCTTACTAGCTGTCTTAGAATGAATATAGCATTTATACTAGAGGATTATTGACACGATCTACATTTGTAGAAAAAAAATTGTCTCGAAAAGTCAAGCGCACACAAAATCTATATTACTTAGCTATTCAGAGATCTAACTATGATAACAAGCCGGGTTTCGAAGTGGTGCAAGCATGATCGATCACATACATAAACTAAAAGTATCAGCCAAATAAAAGAATACGAACATCCACTAACCATAGCCTTTATAGACTTTAAGAAGGCTTTCAACTCGATATATCCTAAGGTAATAATAGAAGCTCTAGCGAAACAAGGTGTTTAGATAGACAGACTTTAGATAGAAACTCTCGCCAATATATACAAATAAGCCAAAGTACGAGGAATGATATATCCCAAGCCCACAGTTTCCATCTGACAGAGAAGTGCGACTGGCAGACGCGATATCCCCAAAGCTGTTTACAGCAACACTAGAAGAAACCTTCCGTCAACTGAATTGGTTCAACAAAGGATTAAAAATACGTGAACAATATTTTAACCATCCAAGATTTGCTGATGACATAGTCCTAATTGCCAATAGTCCTGAAGAACTGCAAGCACAAATTAACGAACTAAATGCAGCCAACAATAAAGAAGGTCTCAAAATGAATTTAGCAAAATCTAAAGTAATATACAACGAACTAGTTAGAAGAATATATATATTTGGGACAATAAACAAAGGATGTTATTATTAGGACTGTAATAAAAACCTACAGTAATGATGAAGCCGGAAGGCAGAAACACTAAGTATCTCTACGGGTAGTCATATTTTAGTCATGTTTTCATGGCTAATCTGGCTCACTGTGGGGGTTTCCCGATAATTTCGTTTTTCTTTTTTATATTTGGGACAATTAGTTCAACTCGGGATCTCTATTAACAGAAATCAACAGAAGAATTAAGTTACCATGGAGTACTTATGGAAGAAAGTCAATCATATTCAAATCTAGAATTCCACTTTATATAAAGGAGAAAACATTCGACCAATGTGTACTATCAGTTATGACCTATGCATGCGAAACCTGGTCATTTAAGACGGGCATTATAAAAAAACTGCAGGTTGCACAGCGCCCAATGGAGCGAAATATGCTGGGAATAACCAAGAAAAACCTTAAAAAAATAGAAGATCAACAAAAGATCGAGGTAATATATATATCATCCACAGAATCAAATCCCACAAATTGCAAAGGACAGGACACCTAGCAAGAAGGATGGACGACAGATAGATCAAAAAAAAAATTACAGCACCCAGTTTATTTCTTGTTATAGATCTGTGTATCATCATCAACATCATCATCATTTACAGCTTATTCAACCATTTCGAATTATAGTGAAGCCTCCCTTACATATTTAGATACTGTCTTTGTAGTTGGGACCTTTGTTGTTTATTGTTAGCTATGCGGGCCCAAGTTAAATTACAGTTTAGTACCCACGAGGAATTAAGAGATCTAGAAGAAGACCAAACCTGCGATGGTACTATGATTGCATGGCATGAAAATTAAAAGTGATAACTTGGGTCTGCATAGCCAAAAATAGGCAACAAAAGGTCAAACTAGAGAGAGGGTATCTAAATATGTAAGGGATTATGTACAATATGTATATTACGATTATGTACCTCAATTCAACAATTTCCGAATTATGAAGTTTTGACTTTGAAATGTTAAACGAAAATTTTGTAATTTCCAGACTTGATATAATCTCATTTTATACATCTACTAGCGTGTACCAGCGACTTCGTTCGCGTCGAATTAACCATTTGTAATGGTGATGATAAAGCAAAGCAAGAATTTCCATTAACATACGAACTGGATAAAATTTTCTCACATTTTTGTCAGCATGAGAAAAAACAATATGGCGATATTATTATATAACTTGGTAATATTTGAGAGGTAGATTCATCTCATTGGAATTTGACTTTCGAAAAATCCGTTTGCCAAAAATAAGCATTTTACGTCAAGCAGTTTAAACAGAATCGTGGTTTAGAAATTACCCAACTTTTTGGAACACCCTGTACGATTTTTTAAAAAGTTTCAAAATATGTAAAAAAACCAAATAAATTATGCTTGTCCAAGCGTTTTCCCGAAAGACGAACCGTTTTTTAAATAACAAATATTGTAATAATTGAGGGGCGTTTTCACCCTCTTGGAATTTGAGATTCGAGAAACCCCTACTTATCGAACCTCTACACCCCACAGTCAATCCGTTTGCCAAAAATCAGCTTTAAACGTCAAGCAGTTTATGCAGAATCGTGATTTACTCAATGGTCATATTTTATGAAACACCCTGTATAAATTTATAAAAAATCTTAAAATATGTAAAACAACAAAATAAAATATACGCGTTTAAGAGTTTTTCCGAAAAACTAGCAGGCTTTTAAATAAAAAATATTTTAATATTAGAGGGATAGTTTCACCCCCTTAGAATTCGAGTTTCGAAAAATCCCTTCTTATCGAACCTCTACACCCTAAAGTCAATCTGTTTTCCAAAAATCAGCTTTTTACGTCAAGCGCTTTAAGCAGGATCGTGATTAATCAATGACTAGATTTTTCGAAACACCCTGTATACATTTTTAAAAAATCTTAAAATATGTAAAAAAAGAAAATAAAATATACGTGTTTAAGCGTTTTTTTCGGAAACTTGGCCGTTTTTTAAATAAAAAATATTGTAATATTTGAGGGGTGGTTTCATCCTCTTGGAACTGGAATTTCGAAAAATCCCTTCTTATCGAACCTCTACATCCTAGAATCAACCTGTATGCCAAAATTGAGCTTCTTACGTTGACTGGTTTGAGCAGGATCGTGATTAATCAGTATGCCAGTCACTTAAGGATTTTATATATTAGTATAGGAAAATGCTAACTTGAAATCTAATGTCAAATATTATTAAGTATCACAGTTTCCGCAGAATGGCAAAGAACACATCGAAATTGATTAAATCGAATTGTTTAAATTATTGATATTTTTAAAAATCAATAACTCGGAAACGGTTGGTTTGAGGTACATTAAGTGTATTTTCATTTTTGCTTAGAATTGAAGAAAGAACCGAAATATGCAATAATATACAAGTGGCTCCATTTAAAAAAATGATGTATCACGACTTTATAACTATCGACCCTGTATACTTAAATTTATTACCCGCTAATACACTCTGTTTTTTCTCTCAGGTAAGATTTGGAAAGCAGATGACGTCCCATACCAATCTATTTATTTTACTAAAAAAAGTTTCTAATATTGTTAAGTTAATTATGGATGGGTTTAAATATAAATCCATCATGCGTCGTCTCTTGTTGTTTTTAACCAGTTTTATTGGTTTATTTCAAAAATGACAGATCTTATTTCAATTTTATTGATATGAAGGAAACATGAACGACAAACGGACGCCGATGCCTATGAACTCGCCTTTAGATTTTTGAGGCTTGTCAAAGTCTTGCCAAATTATAGGTTATAATTTTGTGTCACCTTATGTCAAATACCCTGCGTTTTGGACATGGGTTTTGAAAGATGATGCATTTTGATTCGTGTTATTACGTGTGTTTTGTGTCTTTTGAAGTCAAGTGGAGGAAAAATTGATAGAAAATTAACTGATGTAGATCCAGAGCACAGTTTATAGTTAATACGCGCTGCCCAGGCAGAGTGTCCTTATACACCAATAAAGTTACCATCAATAAAGTTTGTATACCATCTCGTCGTAGATAAGTGCATCTCATATTATATGGTACAAGGAACGTACTTAACTAATACTAATTAGTAAATACTAATTAAAAATAAAAAAGAAAAAACAAAAATGAAAAAAAAACAAAAAAGCAACAAAGAAAAAAAAAGAACAGAGATTGTGAATCTTTTTTTTTCTTTTTAAATCTTGTTTTATTTTATAGTCCTCCTTTTTCCTACAATTTCTAATATAATCTCATACACCCACGACAGTAACAATCAAACAAGACCTTGGCTGGTTCGCTAAGAGCACTAATTAAAAATAAAAAAGAAAGAACAAAAAAGCAACAAAGAAAAAAAAAGAACAGAGACTGTGAATCCTTTTTTCTTTTTAAATCTTGTTTTATTTTATATTCCTACTTTTTCCTACAATTTCTACTATAATCTCATACACCCACGACTTTAACAATCACACAAGACCTTGGCTGGTTCGCTAAGAGCACTCTCTCACGAAGAGACCGTGCCACGAGTTATATAATTTGCGGCGGATAAAGGAAAGCGTTTGAGAGCGGCACTGTACTGAAATATTAACGCACATGCCGCTTCCTACACGCAGTTTGCTAAATAACTAGAAAATTAAAGTCGGCGGCTTAATCCACTTAGTTTGTAAAATCGTCTTTGCAAGATTTGATTCTTAATTCAATTATGCTCTCGTTTTATGATTCTTGTGGGTTTTATAGGAGGCTTGATATATTTTAACTTAAGGTGAATTTAGGCAGGTATGGTTTTACTCCTAGATCATATATATTTATGTGGATACGTAAATAACTATGGAAACTATCGCAAACATATCAACGACTTACATTTATTTTCTTTCTTTGTTGCAGACGAGGTGCTTCTGCTCTATTTTATACTTATAGAATATTACCTTTCATAGCAAATATAATCAATTCATTCTTATTGGAATCTCAATTTCCAGATTGCCGGAAAATAGCCAAAGTGATTCCTCTCGCTAAGATAACAAACCCAACATCGTTTAATGACATGAGGACAATAAGCATTTTATCAATCTTATCAAAAATGTTGGAGATGATTATGTGTTTACAAATAACAGATCATCTGAACTAAAATAATCTTTTTCTAGCTAGTCGATCGGGATTTCGCAAGGGTTATAGCTGCACAACAGCTTTGCTCAATGTCACGGATGAGATTTTTAGAACTGTAGATAAGGGTGAAACAGCAGTAATGGTACTTTTAGATTAACAAAATTAACCATGAAATTTTAGTTTCGATATTGCATTACTTAGGATTTTCGAAGGGTGCAACTTTGTTATTAAGCAATTACTTATAGGATAGAAGACAGTATGTGGAAACAAATAAAGGAAAATCTGAGATTCTATATATTGATAGTGGGCGTACCGCAAGGTTCTATATTGGGGCCTCTTCTATATAGCATGTATACTTGCAACATATCTCAGTATATTTATAATGCCGATGACAATTATATGCCGATGACACGCAATTAGTAATGTCATTTAATCCTGATAAATCGACCGATGCTTCAAAATTTCTAAATACTGATTTGGAAAGTCTAAGTAAGTTTTCGGAAGCGCATCTTTTAAATATCAATCCAAGTAAATCGTGTTTTATGGTATTTGGAAAGCATAATAAAAGCAATTTCTGTTGATTCTGAATTAAAAATAAAAGATAGTACTCTTCAATGTGTTGATGTAGCTCGAAATTTGGGTCTTACTTTTGATAGCAATTTACGCTTTAAACCTCACGTTACTAAATGCCTCAAAAGAGCGTATACTAACTTAAAACTATTGTTTCCTCATCGTCATATTCTGTCAGAGAAACTCAAGAGTGCACTCTCCGATTCACTTGTTCTTTCACATTTTAATTTTGCTGACGATTTCGCTGATGGGCCATGTATAGACCAGTTTGATATAAGACGTATACCACAAGCACAAAACTCGTGTCTCCGTTTCATATACGGAATTAAAAAATACTCGCGAATATCTTATAAACTACAAAGTGCATCATGGATGCCAATGTTAGAAAGACGCAAGCTTCACTCAATGATATTGTTTCACAAAATTATATTTAATAATTGCCCTCCCTATTTAGTGCAGAAAATATCATATAGGACCGACATTCATAATCTCAACCTTCGATTTGGAGGTCGCATCTCGCCTCCTGCTCATAGAACACAAATATTCCAGAGGTCGTTTACTTATAACATATACAAACTCTATAATTTGGTACCTGACTATTTAAGAAATCTTTCACCTGAATCGTTGGAATTTTCCTACAAGTCATTATTATTAAGTAAGGCTTTATAGTTTGTTCCGGCTGGAGTGCCTGCCCAAACCTTATTTCATTGATACCTTTTGTTTCTTTGCTGTTCCGCTTCTCCCCTCTTTGATCATATATATGCTTATGTTTTTTTCTTATAGTTTATATTAGGGTAAACTAAGTTTAGAATTGTATTGGTTTAGTTTGAATATCCATTTTATGAAACGGACAATTACATTAAGTGGGTGCGACATTTACACAATTGCCGATTTGTGGTACAAGAGGATCTGTAAATTGAACTAATAGTTGAGTAGTCGTCATGTCGTCAATGTAGCTAAAAATATTGGTTTGGAAAATGAGTTTACGATGATTTTAATAGCAAGTTTCAGACTGATGGAAATTTTTTAAACCACTGCAAAATTATGGATTTGTAGATACGTTACAGATATATTTCGGATAGTAGATATTATGGTACAGGAAGGTATTGGCAACTGGTTTCTTGAATCGTATTACTAGCAAGGCTTTTGAAACATTTATATTTTCAATTGAAACAATTAAGACGTAAATAAACTAATTTGGATACATTATTATAGTCATTTAGAAATCTATAAACAAACAGGGACATCATATATTTTACCATTGCTAAATTAATAACAAATTTTTCCCATTATTTACTGTTAGTTAACTATTACCGTTTCGTATATTCATTACTGTTTTTCCTTAAAAAAATATAAAAGAAAATGCACTGTGACATAATCTAAACCGGTGATATAACTGTACAAATTCTAACTGTGTATCGTTATTATGTACCTATATCTACGCATATTAAGAATGCGGTGAAAGTGGTGCGTTTTTTTATTCTTTATCAACGGGTAACAAATCAAGATTTGCATATATCCTGGAATTATTAAATTATTCGTAATCTGAAATAAACTAATTTAATATCCACACGTGGATGTACGTGTTAAAAAGTAAAATGCTATTTCTAGACAGATTTTCAAAAGCCTTATTTTTAGCAATTATAAATTCATCATATTTGTAACTTTCTAAAGTAGTTTCGATTTTCAAATGAGTCGTTTTAATTATGTATTTCGTGATTTGAATATTACATCTTCAATGTTTATCTAATAACTAAAATAGTAAAGATTTGTAGTAGGAAAAATATCTAGCTAAATTTAAAAGTATTTTTCTTTGAAAATTGTTTCTTGGGATTATGGTCCGTGATAAAATGTTTTTTTTCCATAGCAACTGTTAAAATTGCCTTATATCTATCAGAAATAGTAGATAAAATAGTACTTTAAGCACAAGGGTAGATTAAGTGATACTTTAACAGCGAGGAAAAGGTTAAAAACTTTATTTCTTCTCGCAGGTTTCTTAATTGCTTCCATTTATGAAAATTTTTGTATTCCTTTTCATAAGTTATTCGGAATTTAAACGGAAGTAGTTTGGATATGGCGTTTGTCGCCTCAGCCTGAATATCATCTGCTGATAATTTACTTATTTCGTTTTGAGCCATTTCTGGCTCCAATTCAATCAGCAATCGACACGAAAGAGAATTAAAATTTATTGACTCAAAACTGACAACTAAAGAAACAGCTTTATATATTTGTCAAATTACATAGAAACCAACGCCAACCCAGCACAATATTTTTTCTACTCGTAATAAATTCCTTGAAATAATAATTTCTGAAAATTTTTTAAAAAGTAATTCGCTATGGAAAAAAATATTGTTTTATATACGACGCGACGATAAAATTGCATTATCGTCTCCCGAAATTAATTCACGAGCGATGAAATCGCTCGTGAATTAATCTTTTCGGTCGACGATAAAATACTATTTTATCGTCTTATGATAGGATAAGAAGTCTTGTATAAAAAATAACTATTTTTTTAAGATTTACAAGGTTAAAAAAAACATTTTATTACGGACCATAATCCCAAGAGACAATTTTCAAAAAAAAAAAAAATATATATATATATATATATATATATATATATATATATATATATATATATATATATATATATATATATATATATATATATATATATATATATATATATATATATATATATATATATATATATATATATATATATATATATATATATATATATATATATATATATATATATATATATATATATATATATATATATATATATATATATATATATATATATACAGGGTCCGGCAATAGTACGTCGGGCATCTGTAGCTCCTAGAATAAAATAAACTTGGGAATTTTGTTTAAGTGAAAACCTAAAAGTATGTATGAGGATGTATTTCTGGGAAAATATTTTAACTTCTATAGGGTTGCTCAAAAAAGATTGAGTAGATCGGGATGATTTTTTAAATGGAACACCCTGAATAATGTTGCATTTTTGGCTTCTTTCAGATCACTTTACATAATCCTAAGATATGAGTAAATCTATTTCGGTAGTTTCAGAGATATTAAAAAATAAATAAAAAATATATATTTTTCAATTCTTCTTAAAAAAATATATTAAAAATACAAGAACTGTTCTGAACTCAAAACTATATTAGATATTTACTTTAGATAGTCTGTTCTTACTTTGTTATAAATATGGTAATCGTAAATCAAACAGGATGTTCAATATTTTACGCCACACTTACAAAAATATAAAATAACTTTTCTTCGTTTTTTTAAATGGAACACCCTGTATATTATTTTTTTATTTGATGGAGAATTACAAAATGAACATTTTTTGTATTTAAAGTATTTTAAAATTTTTAATACTTTTCCGGATACACCCAGTATTATTTCATATGGCGATTTCAATGGTAAAATACGAGGGAAAAATCATTGGGTGGCTTTGATAAAAATTTACTGTGGAAAATGCCATATGAGATACAAAACTTGGAATATCTGCAAAACCGTTAAAAATTTTGAAATACTCTAAATGCAAATAATGTTCATTTTTTAATTTTCCATCTATTGAAAAAATAATATACAGGGTATTCCATTTAAAAAAACAAAGAAAAATTATTTTATATTTTAGAAAGTTTGGCGTAGAATTTTAAACATCCTGTATGATTTACGATTTCCATATTTATAGCAAAGTAAGTACAGACCATCTAAAGTAAATATCTAATATAGTTCTGATTTCAGGACAGTTCTTGTATTATTAATTAATTTTTTAAGAAAGGCTGAAAAATATATAATTTTTATTTATTTATTAATATCTCTGAAATTATCGAAATATATTTACTCATGTCTTAGGATTATGTAAAGTGATCTGAAAGGAAGCCAAAAATGCAATAATATACTTCACACTTTTTTGAGCCACTCTATAGAAGTCAAAATATTTTCCTGAAATACATCCTAGTACATACTTTAGGTTTGCACTTAAACAAAATTCCCTATATATTATATTATATATATATATATATATATATATATATATATATATATATATATATATATATATATATATATATATATATATATATATATACATATATATATATATATATATATACGCGAGGCATACGTTTGACATACAGCCGAGGCACAAAAAGACATTTTTACTCCGAATAGAACATGCTATATTTTTTTTTCAAACGCCACAAATAAGTTTTCAAACAATCCCATATTACACAACACAATCCTATAGATATCTTGAGGTTATCCACCAAGGATATAGTAAATATCTTAGGGATATCCAAAAACCAGAGGAGGATATTTATGGGATATCCAGATGGGACAAAAAAAGTCATCTTCAAGACATCCCTAGGCAAGTCTTTTACGATTATTTGGGACTAGTTGAAGCCTGGCACATCCGCCACGACATCAGGAAAAAAATACTTTTTATTTTTTTTTTAATTAAATGAAAAACAAAAAATCCGGCGACGACAGTTTTTAGAAGAGCCAATTAGCTATATTTTAGAAAAAAAAGCAACTTTCTAGAGCAAGTCGTTACATCAGTAGAGACGACACAGATAAACATTAGCATTTTATATACCATGTAGATATTTCTAGGATAATACAAGGATGATGTTGGGAGCATTATAGAATATTTTTAGGACATTTTATGAAGACTGTTATTTGACAATACTTACTTCATCCTTAGTTTATAGTAAAAACGTTCGCGATTTAGTTTTATTTAGCCACCTTTTGACGTTATTCATTGGATATTTTTATTAACAGCTCTAAAATATACCTACATATTATGTCAATGAATTTTGCATCAAAATTTAGAAGTTTATTTGTATGAGTTAAGAGCTTTCAATTTATACTGTACCTACCATCGAAAAAAAACGGCGTTCAATTGGCTTGAAAATTATGATCGATGACATTCCTCGTATAATTTTACATACAAAATAACAGCAATCTTCATTTCCAAGCCACCAGAAACTCAAAATTTAAACACAAAAATAGGATTTCTGTTTGAATAGATCTAACACGAAAATGGGTTTAGGGATAAAGAACAAGCATTTTTCAACAAATTTTCACCTATAATTTTGTCACAAATTTTTCATTGTGAGACCCTGAGTCGTTCGTCGTTTTTCGACATTAGTTGAGGTTAGGATAAAATTTCTGCTAGAACAAGGCTAGAACTATGAGTATAAGAAAAAACTAAATCAAACTCAACCATTTTTGTTAGTTTAAGTCATTTTTAAGCCCATCCAATATCGACAAATGACCGAATTCACCCCGAATTTTACTAAATCAAAGAACTGAATAATACACGATGGAAAAACAAACAACTGTCGAGATGGATTGTGGGAAATTTTTTGCGCGGGCGTTTTAAATTCTCTGTATTACTAGGAGTGGCCAAGCTCATAAATATCTAGATTAACCAGAAGATACCAACAGGATATTTTGTTGCCTTGACGTAATATTTATCTATCTGTATGGTTCATTGCATTTTATGTAATATAAAAAGTAGTTCATTATTTATTTTTCCTAAATATCTAGACGATATTGTTAGGATATTTTATTATCATGAGCATGTTTGGATATCTCAACTGGATGTACATTAGATATACGACAGAGATATCCATAGGATATTCTATTCTGAGACATCTACAGGATTTCAGGATGTCTGGAGGATATCCTATAGATGTCTTTATAAGATGATTTTATAATGGGACATTCCGACATTCTATGAATATCCTGCGGATATTGTGTGTTATATGGGATTTCAAACATTCCAAATAATATAAAAAGATTTAAAAGTCATACCCTGTATGTAATTATATATCGAGAAACTATGGTTACGCTCGTTGAATTTGTCACTTTAATAATTGTTTAATAATATATTTTCGTACTTTTATGCTTAGGCGTAAAGTGCTTTACTTTTGTGCCTAGGCGTTAAAACGACTTTTTTATATTGTCAATCACGTCGCAAAAATTAATACTTTTGTGACGTTTGAAAGAAAAAATTGTTAGGACCACTGTATAGAATCCAAACGGAAACTTGCTTTTTAGTGGCTTTTAAATCGTAAAACAGATTTGCCTAACCAACAAACAAATTCCTAACGTCTCTGATGGTATATCTCGTCCCATCGTCAGACGAAAGAAAGAAAAAGAACATTTTTTGTTTTGTACTATTACATGTTTCGTTGATCATTAAAATATTAGAAATCAAGTTTGACACATACAATTGAAATATAAAAATATACATACAATTGAAAAAAAAAATGAGAATTCAGATACATCTATCTGAATTTTATTTAGTTTTATCAGCAGTTCAGTTCTATCAAAAATCCAGAATATCTTTCAAGAAATTCCATTGAATAAAACTATTATACATTCGAATTATTAGGTAAAATATAGGAGGTACCAGTACAAACAGTTAAATACAAAAGTTATAGGGTTTATAAATAGCTATTAGCGGGTAATAAATTTAAGTATACAAGGTCGGTCACAAAGACGTAGCACATCAAAGTTTCATTTTTTTTAAATGGAACTCCCTGTATATTATTGCATATTTCGATTTTTCCTTCAATTCTAAGGAAAAATTGAAATACATACAATGTACTTCAAACCAACCGTTTCCGAGTTATTGACTTTTGAAAATATCACTTAAACAATTTGATTTAATTAATTTCGACATATTCAGTTTAATTTAACGATGCCATGCTACCGAAACTTCGATACTTAATAATATTTGACATTAGTTCTCAAGTTAGCATTTATAGATGTTGAAAATGAGAGTATATCAAGTCTGGAAATTACAAAATTTTTGTTTACCATTTCAAGTCTTCAATATATGTACATTGTGTATTACGATTATAGCTTAAAATTGAAGAATTGAAATATGCAATAATATACAGGGGGTTTCATTTAAAAACAATAAAGTTTAATGTGACACAACTTTATGACCGACCCTGTATACTTAAATTTACTAGTAGCTAATAGGAATTTAAAAACCCATTTCAACAGTATTACAGTTTCGGGAGAATGGCATCATTAAATCAAACCAAACATATCGAAATTAATTATGTAAATCGAATTGTTTAAGTGATATTTTTAAAAGCCAATAACTCGGAAGCGGTTGCTTTGAGGTACATTGTGTGTATTTCGATTTTTGCTTAGAATTGAAATGTGTAATAATATACAGGGGGTTATATTTAAAAAAATGAAACTTTGATGTGCCACGACTTTATGACCGACCCTGTATACTTAAATGTATTACTCGCTAATAGATATTTAAAAATCCTATAACTTTTGTATTTAACGTTTTACGGTACCTCCTATATTTTGCCTGCAACCTCCTATAATTTATCTAATAATCGACCGTTTCCATACCTAAAAGCGACTCTGTATATAAATATATATTATATAATAGTTAAAGGCGCTAATGAATAGTTCTATAAACCGACGTGCAGGAAGAAGATTGTCAATAAAACTTTATCGAGAATGAAAACAGCGAGAATAGGAGACGCAACAGGCATTATGAAACTACCTACGTCTATTTTCCAACTCTTTAGAATGAAAGTACGGATGCCGTTCTAAACAAAAACCTCTTGTTATTTGCTTATCGCCATCTCTCAACGTCGGGAAACTACCGCGCAAAACTCCCTGTTTTGTTCGGTTTTACTTTTCTCCTGTTTTAAAGCTATTACCGACAGACAACTTTTTAATTTCAATTATTCTCAACGCTACTTCCCGGCTCTTTGTTAATGAAAATCGCCTCGTAATTTTTTTGTTCTATTTATCTATGCCTGTACAGTTTTGTCATAGTTAATAATGCGGGTTTCTTTTCTTAATAAAAAAAATCGAGAGAGTGTGTTTTGTTTGGAATATATTTACTGTTAAATTGAAAGTAGGGAGGTGCGCTTAATTGAAACAATGGAAGCATTACTTTGCCTAATAGCCCCTCTACACATTGTCGAGCATTGTTGTACTTTCGGCCAACGTCTAGAGAAGAATATTGGTCATGTTGGTGTCATTGGCTCAGTTGATTAGATTAAATTAGATTTATAAACTATTCAATATAAATACAACAGTACTTAAATTATAGGATCGTAAAGAATATAATTACAATATATACAGGGTGAGTCTTTTCAATAACAAGGGGCCATCCTCTGCCGAAAACACTGCAATCTCTGAGACTTATTAGTATTTGTGCCCTTTCTATATCTGCACCCATTCTCCTATCCCTGTACTCTGCACCAACTTATGCAGATCCTTGATAGAATGGGAGCATAGTTTCCCCGGTTCTAGCCTAGCTATGTAAGTTTTCTACGAAAACTTACAGGGGATAAGCATGCAGAATCAGTGAGAGTAACAGAATCTGAACCAAAAAGTAAAGAAGCAACAAAGTAATGAAATTTTTAAATGTCCGGAGTGCGGAAGAGAGATAACATCACGT